>NC_056599.1:26031775-26115965 GCF_018340385.1 Cyprinus carpio | reverse complement strand
ACCCTTTGCTTGAAAAGTCAAGCTCTTTTGGGGCTCTATTCTGCTCTAGTGGGGCATTGAAGTATAGAGATGGATTTATAAACTTGATAGGTATCAATAAAGTGTGTCACAGGAGTTTATAAGTTTCTAAGTTTTAAGGATGTAACTTTATGTTCCTGTGTGAAAATGTGAGAATAAACAACTGAAAAATTCAGATCAACCAACTGAATACTGGGCTTGGTATAATAAGTTGATTAACTTAAAATATTTGAATATTTAATATTAAAATAAATATTTTATAGTTCATCAAAAAATGAAAAAATGTTCATTTGCTCACCCTTCAAAGGTTTTGTGTATGTGTGTGTGTCTGTTAACCATAAATAACCATATGTGTTTTGAAGATTGTTATTAACTAATCCATTTGACATACACGCACACTATATATATATATAATGTTCCACAGTAGAAAGTGTGAGAGATTGCAAGTTAACATTTTGTGTAACTATTCTTTGAATAAACAAGGCTAAATTAAATGTAATGTACTGTACTGTATATAATGGTGCCATATGTAATTCTAATGTCCTATTTCTTTTAATTTCAAGACCTACAATCACACGGACACAGACAGACAAATTGTGTGTAATCACAAGTGATCTTCTTTTTACTATCTTGTTGTATTAGGATTTAGTAATCAGTTTTGTGTGTTGCTCTGTGTTCCGTTTCCATCACGACTGTGCTGCTTTTCTGACTTCATACATCAGTTTCAAAACAACTCTGTTCTGTTTGCTCAGAAGGCTAGTATATTTTGTTAATGGCTCTGTAATGATGTTTTTTATGCTTTTTTCTGTTAATGACCTGCTTTCAAAGTGTGTGCAACATTGAATGTGTGTGATGATGTGCATGAATAAGAGAATATTGTCATATCTCATTCTCCTCCTCCATCTGAATTTCAGTGCATGCATTTGGTAAAACAGCCTGCTGAGTGTGTGAGTGTTATATATTCTGCCAGAATACATACACACTTATTTGGTGCAGTTCATCAACGTCGGGTGTCAGAGAGCTGATTGACCTGCAAAGTGTGTGTGTTTGTGTGTGTGAAGCATTAGGTAATTGTGTGTGGGTGTTTGAAAGAGTGCCAGAATCACAGAGTGTACATTCACATTGTGCCTTTTAACAGCCTTTAGAACAACAAAAGAATTATACTCGCCTTTATAACAGAAACTTAATTGGAGCATAAAATATAGCATACAGTCTTCATTCCTGCACCCATTGTGAATGCATTTTTATTTTTTTATTTTTTTGTGTGTGTGTGCACCAGTAACAGTTTTACCCTTGGTGCAAAGTGGCTTTTAGTGGTTATTTCAGCGAAACATAGCCATTGTTTTTGGATAGTTATGGCTGAGTATGATGCCTAGTGACACTTTACTGATTTCCACAGAAACTCTTATTCCTTCTCTGTAGGTTTTAAGATTTCTCTGAGATTCAATATCAGTAAAAAGGGCTCCACTGATGCCAGTTCACTAGCATTGTGCATTCTGCTGCATTCTCTTGAGATGAATAACCGTTTTTCTATATAGTTTACTTCTGAATGTAATTTCTTGCAGGTTGATTGACTTCTGTGTTGGTTTTCTGGATCATTTTCCCCAGTGATCTGTAGTTCATAATGCTCACATTTAATTCAGCAGTCCCCAGGCATCCTCTCCCTGATCTCACGGATGCTCACTTATCACTGAGACATGTGAAGCACAGCCCAGTCTCTTCCCCCATGGAAAATATGGCACTGTTAGCAATGTCGATGTCAATGAGAGAGCAAAAGAGAGAGAAAAGAGAGTCTGTGCAGGTAAATGTTTAGTTATGCTAATGCATACCATCAGCCGGCCATCTCCTTCGGTGTGAGTTTGCTATCCGCTGTGATTTGACTTCACCTGCATAATTCTGAATTTATAATGATGTTCTGTGGTGTTGTAAAGCTCAGAGACAGGAGACCTGGACAGATCGTGCTCTTCACAAACCTCCATAATCTATACAGCATCTGTTAGCATAATCAGAACTGAATGTCTCACTGCATCATGCTTGCTCTTTTATGTATTAACTTGGGCTGTATTTCAGAATAAATATGTAATTGGAATTAATATGAACTGATTGCATGTAGGTCAGTGACATGACATCGGTTTTTCATTTATTTAAAATACATACAATACATACATACAATGACTTGATCATGTTTTTTTTTTCACTTCTGTATTAAAAACAGAAAAACTTAACTAAAAACTAAAAAAATACTTTTTACCCTGAAAAATGTATGCTACTCTTCAAAAGTTTTTTACATTTTTTTAAAGAAGCCTCTTACAGTATGTTTACCAAGGCTGCATTTATTAAAAATAATAATAATAATATACTTGGTAATGTTAATGTGTTTATACTTGGAGTAATAGATCCACTATGCTGCCGCTGCTGCTGTGGCAGAGTAAGAGCTAAGTCTTGCTAATACCAATACATTCACGGACATGCTGCTGTGAACATGTGAAAATACTGCTGCTGCACATAAAACATAAGAAATAACCCTGCATGCATAGCTTACATTAAATTAACCTGCAGCAGACAGGTGGAGCTGGGGAAGGTGGAGGGCAAGCGCTGGCCAAGTATTTGAATACTGAGCAGCAGCTCATTGGCTGCTCATGCAACTTGACCACCCCTTAAGGTGGGCATACATAGTGCGATTCTGAAGGTCGGAACGTTGTGAGCCCTCGCACGTCACGTTTGAGTTTATCCGAAAATCATACGGAGGCAGTCACACACGACACAAATTTTCTACGATTTTACAAACTCTGACATTAGCATTTTCGCGCCATTCATAAAAATATGGATTCTGAGGACGAAATAGTTTTCTTTGTGGCAGCTATGGCTTGTGACGTCCAAAGAAAGAAACGAAGAGATGGCAAAAGCCCTATTCGCATGGGATTAGTATTATCTAGGGACCTTGTGTGATAGATAAACTACCCCCCCCCCCCACATCTGAATTTTGTGTGGTACATTTGCACGGGATAAGCGAAGCCTGTGATTTTACTTGAATTTACTGACTTATCTCCCGGATACCCAGATGTTGAGAGTCCCGTTCTATGGTCCAGATGGATTTTAAAAAGAGAAATTAATATAGTTTCTTGCGCTGTATCATTTACATTTCACCAGGTTAAAATAATATCTCAAGCTTTATGCTTGATTTATTTGTAATACATTAACCTCAAAACATTTTCAGCTTTCTCTTTCTGCACATTGTATGGTGTAGCGATATGACAGCATCCAAAATACTATTAAACACTCCAACGCAGCTCAATTCTTCGCGAAAGATGGATAAAAAGGCACACAGGAAACAAAAACCTCGAAAAATGATATACGACCCGCCAAATCCAGGCCAAATCACAGAGATCTCGGTGTTCAGCTAAATATGGTAGGTCTTTTGCGTGGGAATTTTTACTTTACAAATTACAGACATGGCTGATTCGCACAGGATTAAGATCACAGACAACCTCCGCAGTTATTACAAATGACTGGAGGTCACCAGGTAATACTAATTCCGTGCGAATAGGGCTAAAGAGAATGGCTAAAAAGAAGAGAAAAGCATGGACTTTCTGTTCTTCATAAACAACTCGATGTGAGAAGTATATTTCAGAATTTCTGCTTGTTTTGCAGGAAATACAACAGGTAGCCTATATTCATTCATGAAGCTGAATGGCAAATTTGACAATTCGGAATAACAAATAAAAAATAGAGCTGTATAATTAAACTAAAATTACTACATAGACTATTTAAATACATAATATGTGGTTTTTGTAAACTTCTGATTGGTCAACCTCAGATGGATCGCTAAATCGTCTGGTTCAACCGCACGTATGCCACGAATTCAAACCGACAGTCCAATTTTTTTTTACATGTTTGAAAAGTATCGTGAGGTCGGGACGTGCTCGTAACGTTCTCGGATCGGCCCATAATTATTCTCACACGGTACGAGCCGCGGCCATGCGAGCATCTGCCGAGAGAAAAAAAAAAAACAAATCGCCTGCGAGCTCGTACGACAGCAAAAATCGCACCGTGTACGCCTGCCTTAAATCTGAGAGTTTCCACCCATGGCACCACCATTGTATTTTCGCAAGCGACAACAATGTACCAGTTCTAACGTCATGGCAAAAGTAAAGTTTGGAGTAAAAACATGTTATTAAATGTGGTATTTTCACGTGTTTTCAGATGGAGCAGCATTTACTACACAGAGCTGTAGTTCACTGACAAGCTACGCAAAAAGCTTTTATAATCGCAGAACGATTTCTTGGATTTCATAATCGCGCGATTAACTTGTCTTCTTGAAACATACAGTAGCTTGTCAGTGAACTTAGGCTGTGTGTAGAAAATGCTGCTCCATCTGAAAGCATGTGCTGGAGATTTACTACTAATCACAGAACCGGATTTACAGATGAGATACGCATGACAATCACATTTGTTTAATCATGCAGTCCTAATATGTTCAGAAATTCTACATGGAAAATGCTTTAAAAAAAATTCTCAAAAGTCAAGGTAATTCAAATTCAAAATTACTGAAGGTATAACAATGAAACAGCAGCTTTCAACCCATCACCATGATGCAAACATGAAATATCAGACATACAATAGTAGTTCTTTACAGGGTTTTTTATTTGATTGTGCTGCTTTCCATTGTTTTTCTATGTAAACATGGTCGCGTTTGACTGAAACAGCATTCTAAAAATGTGGCGCTCTAGTTAAAAAAGTTAAACTCCCATCTTCTTGCATTTTTTTTCCTATTCCAAAAGTGCATTCTGTGTGAAAGGCACCTATATTGATATACTTATTGTCCTTCACAGATCATGTCATACAACGGTTAATCATGTGTGCTGACATGCGGTTAATTCTTTTCTCTTTTACTGTTATCATTGCCATATTGTCAAAGTGTCTAATTCTAACGTTTGGTAATATTTCTATTCAAAATTGTGATTTCTCAATTTATGAAAAATAAAATCATGGCAAAACATTAAATTCGAATCAGTCGATAAAATCTGAAAATTCACCAACCCTACTTATACTGTATGTGGTGGGAAAAGTAATTCACACACCCCACATATCATGCAGAAAGTCATTTAACATGGATTAAACTGAAGTTATGAAACACACAGCTGATGTTGCAAAGCTAATAAACAGAGCAAATTTCTTCTCATTGAACACACACGTCCCCTCACAAACACACACACAGCATGGCCTGAGCAAACACACCCATATCCACTGGTGATGCCAGCTGCCCTCAGAGCATCCAGTCAGCCGTTCACACAACTCATCATGTTCCACAGGGTTGTGTCTCCAAACCAGACAGAGCATCTCTCTAGTGCAAAGACAACAGAAGACTCATCACTCCAGAACCCAGCCAGCCAATTATAGATTCATCTGAACATACAACGCCAGTGGCTAATAATGTCACGCACACAACTGCTGTAGCATCCATTTGCTAGATTGAGTTTAAAACTGTTGGCAGACGTTGTATTTTCACTGACATGTCTTTATTGTGTCTGATAGTAAATGTTACTGTGGCACTCTGGAGCTGATTTTATCTTCACTTTCACCACTTATGACCACTTAACTTCAATTTGGCTGGAATGAAAGTGCTGAAGTCAGACGAACCTTTCAGAGTTTGGAATGAAAAGTGGGATCAGGAAAGAACTGAAAATAATAAGACAGAAAAAGAAAGAAACTGAACAACTCTGCAAACTCTTTGTGTTTTTCTGTATAATTTATAGGTCTTTGGTAATTGTATTTGTGAGTTTGTCTCTGGCTGATTTAGATTTTTTTCCACACTTTTTATATTATATTAATAATCAATTATATCAATTAATTTGTGTTGTTTATTTATAAACATTTATTAGGTCTATTATTTTCCATTTTTGCTTTTAGTTACAGTACAGATCAATTAAAATAATAGAAAAGCATTTTTGTGGTGGCACCAATGAAAATAAAAAAAGTGTTCTGTACAAGTGGAATTATAATAATTCAATTTATACATTTAATAAAAATAAATTCAATAATAATAACACTTTTATAATAATAATTGTTTTTTTTTTACTCAGACTATATTTACTGTATTTACTCAGGCTGATCCTATCAGTAACTGAAGGGCTGCTATATTCTCTTGACCTGTGGAGGGTGCTCTGTTCAGAAGTTGGCCACGTCATGTCTTCTTTCAGTAGAGTATTTTTGGAGCGCTTGACAATCTGCCCTGCTGTTTGTGCATTTGCTTGTTTGCGTGTGTGAGCAAGAGTGACAGAAATACACACATGTACCTATATTTGAGTGACTTTCAGCAGGATATCCGTGCTCTGATTGATGCGGTCTCATGGGGAGACGTGGATAGAAGACATGAAACAAGACACTCGCAGCACAGCACAGAAGTTCGCTAAAATCGCTAACAGCCCTCTCCTTGATCCACTGCCACTCCTTCAGCTGTGTGTCCAGATGACAGGGTGACCTCAGGACTCTTTTCAGATCTTTAACTATGACAAATAGGAGCCCAATGAATCTCAACTGTTTGATGATGTCAACATGACCAGCAGTCACAGCAGCTCAACAAGAAATATTTTGTCCTGCTGTTCTGGATGGCCCTGTAGATTTTTGAACTTCTGCTCTACTAACAAAGCATTTTCTATTTAGCAACACACTGTTGTGCTATGCTATATACCAGGGGTGATGAATGTCGGTCCTGGAGAGTTTTGCTTCAACCCTAATCAAACACACCTGAACAAGCTAATCAAGGTCTGAAGGGTTACTAGAAAGCTACAGGCAGGTGAGTTTTAATTAGGATTGGAGCTGAACTCTGCAGGGCTGTGGCTCTCCCGGACCGGAGTTCGCCACCCCTACTTTATACCTATATAGTGTGTGTGTTTGTGTATGTATATATGTTTACACACACACACACACACGTTTTAGCTAAGCGGTGACATTCCATATGCGTAATGGTTTTTATACTGTACAAAACTATTCTATTGCCCTACACCAGTGGTTTTCAAACCAGTCCTGCAAGCACCCCTAGCACCTCACATTTTGTATGTCTCCCTATATCTGACACACCAATTTCAAGTCTTGCAGTCTCTACTAATGAGCTGAAGAGTTGAATCAGGTGTGATAGATGAGGGAGACACAGAAAATGTGCAGTGCTGGGGGTGCTCGCAGGACCGGTTTGAAAACCACTGCCCTACACCTAAACCATTGTTTCTTAACCCTGGTCCTGGGCGCCCCCCAGCACTGCACATTTTGTATGTCTCCCTTATCCGACACACTGATTTCAAGTCTTGCAGTCTCTACTAATGAGCTGAAGAGTTGAATCAGGTGTGATAGATGAGGGAGACAAAGAAAATGTGCAGTGCTGTATGCCTAGAGTGGAGGAGTGGATCCCTGCCTGCCCTACTCCTAAACCATTGTTTCTTAACCCTGGTCCTGGGCGCCCCCCAGCACTGCACATTTTGTATGTCTCCCTTATCCGACACACTGATTTCAGTTCCTGGAGTTTCTTTTAATGAGCTAATGAGTTGAATCAGGTGTGTTTGATTAGGGAGACACACAAAATGTGCAGTGCTGGGGGGCACTCAGGACCAGGGTTGAGAAACACTGACGTAAGCATACTCCTTACAGGAAACTTTCTGCATTTTTATAATTTGTGTGTGTGTGTGTGTGTGTGTGTGTGTGTGTGTGTGTGTGTGTGTGTGTGTGTGTGTGTGTGTGTGTGTGTGTGTGTGTGTGTGTGTACCTGGTATTTATCACATTATAGAGACCAAATGTCCCCACAAGGATAGTAATACCAGTAAATGTTGACCTTGTGGGGACACTTTTCGGTCCCCATGAGGATACAAGCTTATAAATCATACAGAATAATTTTTTTTTTTTTTTTTATCTAAAAATGCAGAAAGTTTTCTGTAAGGGGTAGGCTTAGGTGTAGGGTTGGAGTAGGGCGATAGAAAATACAGTTTGTACAGTAGAAAAACCATTATATCTATGGAATGTCCCCATAAAACATGGAAATACAATGTGTGTGTGTTTGTGTAAAACCAAAAACCAAAGGTTTACGTTTGTAAGACAATGGAAACATAAAGATAATCAATAAATGTAAAATGTTATGACAACACAGCTCTGTACAGTAGATAAGTGACAGTTCAGTCAAAATCTCTCACGCTGGCCCCAGCCGTCCACATTGTTGAGCCCTGCAGTAAAGAGCTCAAACGACCGACAATATGTTATAAGGTTATAAGGATAAAGTCATTAATGGAATGGCAGTTTCTGAGGAATATCACTATAAAACTGTTTTAGATCAGTTTTAAATTTCAAAGACCTTACAGAATCAATGCTTCTTAATCTGAACAGATTTTAATGAAAGAGTGTTTTAACTGATTTACTTATTTTCACATTTTATTTTAGTTGTAATGTTTAACCAATCATAGTTGCAGTGTTGTGAGTTGGGTGTGGTGGGTTTACAGTATGTTCGGGCAGCAGAGACAGATGTGTGTTTGTGCTCTGTGGTCAGGGAGTGGTGTTTAGAGAAGGAGGCGCTGGATCAATGGGGCCTGTGTGCTTGTGTAAAATGCTAAATGTTTGACAGACAAGTCCAGAGATTATGGGGTTTACTATAGTAGGCCAGTGGTGCACAAAATAGATATTCGTGAGCTACATGCAAATATTTATTTTTTTTATTATTATTTTTAAGAATCAGATAAAGTTTAAAAGTTTCATATATAACATATGACTGTAACTTTTTACATTTCCGTCAGTTCTGGGCATTGTTGATGAATATCTCCCCCTAGTGGCGGTCAGTAGCACTGCTGAAATCCCCAGAGATCGTCAGAAAATGATAAACAGAAAAACACTACAGTTCAAAAGTTTTTCCTTGAATTAAATGAATATTTTCATACATGAAGGATCATTCATCAAAGAATCCTGGGACAAAAAGCATATTCTCAGCATGTACGAATAATTTCTGAAGGATCATGTGACACTGAAGACTGAAGTAATGATGCTGAAAATTCAGCTTTGCACCACAGGAATAAATTACATTTTAAAATATAATAAAATAGAAAATTGTTCTTTTAATTATTGTATTACTGTCATATTACTGTTTTACTGTACTTTTAATTGAATGCAACATTAGTGAACATAAGAGACTTTAAAACATTAAAATGGCTTACCAACCCAAAATTTGAATGTGTGTGTGTGTGTGCGCATGTACATATTTCTTTTTTTACCATTTATAATACTGCTGCTTTGATGTGACAAACCAGTTATTCAAAATGCAATTAGTGTGAAGTCAGAGAAAACTTTTTGTATTAATATAAAATTGAGAAAATGTGGTTTAAAAAGTTTTTGGATGGAGATCATAAAATATTTGAGATTAATTAAAATAACTTTTCTTCTCTCTTTAGGAATGAAGCGTCCGTTGAGTCCTGTTGAAGACAGGTCGCTGACTGAACAGACTGGGCATGAGGGTGTGTCCTCTGAAGGGGTGGAGTTTACAAGACAGGACGCCCCACCGATAAACTCTCGTCCGAAGCGGGAGCGAAAACACAGGTCCTACACACTCTGTGAAGTGTGCAACATTCAGATAAACTCCTCATCACAAGCACAGATACACTACAATGGCAAAACACACCAGAAAAGACTCAAACACATAAACAACAGCAACACAGGTATGATATGTGTGTCTTTCTCTGGTGTTCCTGTCATAACTGAAGCTCAAAAACCGGAGCTTCATGCTTAACATTATCCACCCAACTAGGGCATGTTCCTGGATCAACATCCTGGAAGTGCTTATCTGGCAACAAATCAGTGACCTCTGATTTAGGGAATAGTTTTAAGCTACTGATTTGTTTCTAGAAAGTGGTTCCAGGACCAGTAAATGATGTGTATCTGGGAACAGGATTTATTAGGGTGAATCACCCAGTGTACTGTACATTCTTGTGCATGCTGCTTAACACAATTTACCCAAGCAGGACAACATTCCTATCAACCAATCAGATTTTAGGTGTAAGTTTAGATGTAGAGCCGGGGCTGGGTCAACAGTATTTTTATCAGCCAATCATTTCCCTCTGATTTCAAGGGTTGGTTTAAGCAGGGGATTCCTAACTTTTTGATACCACAGACTTCAAAAATGATAACTCAAATGACAGTCATATTTTAAAATATAAAGACCACATTTATACTGTGGAAAAAGTTACACACAAAATATTTAGTTTCTATTAAGCTGAAACTGATTTTCTACCTAATATTAGGGAACTGTTAGATGTATTAACCTGAAGAAAATGTTTAAAACTATGGCTGTCAGTCAAATAAATTTTTATTTTATTTTTTATTTTATTTTATTCTATATGTTATTTATTTTTTTCATTTTACCCCTTAAGGGGTACAGGTTATAATAGGGTTTCCCCTATGATTGTGATAGCAGTGTTGCTTCAGGATCAACAAAGATTGTTGATCCAGGAACATGTTAACTTGGCTAAATCATGTCATGCTTTTTATGTCCAAACATTTAACACACACTATTTAATAAATGCTGTGTGTTGATTTTTTGGTCAGCTAATATTTTTTCCCTAATATTGGTATTAAATGTGTAGAAACAATTTCTACACAAATCTGTATCTTTGCCAGTGTCATATTTATATGACATGCAAACAGCTTTAAAAACATAATCAACCACCTTCATGTTGTCAGCCGGGGGTCTGACAGGCATCTTCATGTAATTCATACCCTTAGACCTCATTGTGTCCATCTGCAGTTAATATGTGATTTTGACTCGCTTTTATGTTTCCATGGTGATGCGGCTTTAAAGCCCAGCTGATAGGTCAGGAAGGAGCATGTGAGAGGCCCGTGAGATGCTGATTGTTGTAGTTACGGCAGTAAAGATGGGGCTGTAAGTCTAGATGTCAGTCTGGAGATAATTGCAAGAGAGAAAGTGAGGCAGCTGGAGGCAGCTTTGAGTCGTGCAGCGTTATTTCCCCCAGAAATGGGCGGAGTCAGACAGAATCATGTGAATAGACGTGGAATTTGTCAACAATATATAACAGGAGAATAATCCAGTAACACATTTGTCCTCGCACACAAAAACAGAGCTCTGCATAAACCTGCACAGACAGCAAGTACATGCAAATGCCACACACTCAAAACCCAGGCCTGCAAACATAATTTCCCTTCTCTTGTAATGCAAATGTGAAATTAAAGCTAACTTCCATGCTGTTGATTCTTACACATAAAGACACACGCATGCACGGCCAATCATATGAGCTGCAGTCAGACCCACTTCAGGTGCAGGCTCTCATACAAATAGACCATAATTACATAGCAACCGAACATGTTCACCATGGAAATGCTCAACATGGCGACGCCCCCTTCAGCAACGGGGTACAGGCACTCACGGTCTCGGAGCCAGCTAGATTTTATGCAGTTTTTGTGTGCAAGCGTGTCAGGGTCTTAGCATGGTTCTACATGGTGAAGCTGTATGTCGTTTATGTGGAACTTCTGAAATGCTTGCCTATGTGTGAGTGTGCCTGTTTGCATTCAATCACTAAGATATAAAGGCTCATTGATTAGCCATTCTGCTAATGTTCGACAGCATAATAGAAGTCAAATTAGACTGGACAACCTTTCCCATGAGCATACAGCAAAGCCTGAAGCCTAACTGAAGTTACACACACACAACACATCTGCTTGCATACACATCCTCACATACACAAAACTGTGACAGACTCCTACTGTATATGTCTTTCTCTTTTTGAGTGGACGGCACTGTACATCACGATTCAGTAGCCAGTAATGCTGCATCATTAGCTACAGTTTCTTAATTTTGTGAGAGAATATAAACATTTGGAACATAAGCAAGAAGAGATCAAATGTGTAGTCATTTTGGATAATAGCCATTTTTGAGAGTAATGTAATTGGTTGTCCATGATAAATAAATACAAATAAACAAATGCCATAAACACAAATGAATTTTTGAATATATTTAAATGCATTAAAAAATATTGACAAGTACTGTCTTTTTTAAAATAGTTTCTAACGAAAGGCAACGCATTATTAAACAAATCATCTGAGAAAATGATTCAGTGATTCACTCTTAAAGACTCTTAAACATATGCATAACTTGCCTACTATTTAGTACGCAAAATAGAGCATGTCCAAAAGTACCCAGATTCCCTATTATTACAGGTGATATTTCTGTGCATCCAGCCTACCAGCATTAGTTGTATTGCTTTGCTACCAAATCCTACATGGTGGATGTAGTAAATCTAAAATTCATTTATACTACACACACATACTGTACATACTATAAAACATCATTTTTTAACAGTCACTTGGTAATTACTTATTACTAAAAGGGGTTATATGGCATTGCTAAAAAGAACATTATTTTGTGTATTTGTTGTAATGAAATGTGTTTATGTGGTTTAAGGTTCAAAAAACACATTATTTTCCACATAATGTACATTATTGTTTCTCCTCTATGCCCCGCCTTCTGAAACGTGTCGATTTTTACAAAGCTCATCGGTCTGAAAAGCGAGGTGTGCTCTGATTGGTCAGCTATCCAGTGCGTTGTGATTGGCCGAATACCTCAAGCGTGTGATGGAAATGTTACGCCCCTCACCATGCTGTGATGGCATCTCCTGGCGCAATGAAACAAAACCAATAAAACCCATTACAAACAAGGCATTTGTTGCATCCAGTGGGGACATAATTACTGATTATAATGACTTATACTGTCTTTTTACGTGTTGCGTTGCATCGTGCAGCGTAAACATAAAACATGTCTGCAATTGTGATTGGAGAAACGACCAAAAAAACAAGCGCTACTCTACACTGCTCAAAACTCGCGTTTGAATCATTAGTGGCAAATAATTTTACAATGAAAACGTACTTACATGCTGTAAGTCAGAAGCGACAGATTGTCCTTGCAAAGTTGGAGCTGCCCCACTTTAAAGAAACAGCCTTTGTGTGTAGACAGCATTTTAGGCTACTTTTCCAGTTTCAGGAAACAGTCCTCCGTAAAATGCGCTGCACACATCTGAATATTTGGGTTGAACTGTTCTGGAACAGTGTTTTAAATACAACTGATTTCTAGTTGTGTCCAATTTTGGAAGGCCAAACAAAGTATTTTTGCTTTCACAAAGAAACACACAGCATCTCCATGACATGATGGTGGCAGCAACAATACTACAGCAGGAATAAAAGTTACACCTTCTTTCTTTGCGTGAACATTTGTGCGGTGTTATGCTAATCTTCCCACACAGTGACGTAGACGTGGGGGCATGTTTAAACGTAGCTTGTCTGGGACACTGCAAGGGAACTGTTGTGTAAAATGAAAATACAATGAAAATACAGAATAATTAGAACAATCATTAACGCACAATAAATAACATAGTGTCATATCTATGCACATTTTTCCCAGAACGTTTTTGCGACTCGGTAGCAGTTCTTCCATGGCCGGGTAGTGGGTCGCGATATTTGACTCAATTAACTCAAAACAACGCTGAACATGTGAGTAAACTCAAAACAATAAAATTTATGTATTTTAAATTATACACATTCCAGAACTCACTGTATATACTTTTTATACATTTTAGACATCTTTCTACTTAACAGTTAAAACTAAATTCTAGATTGCCTACGGTAAAACTGAAAATCAGTTTTAGAAGGATTAAATGCATTTGTGTTGATGTGTGTGTGTGTTTCACTTTCATGTCAGTAGGGAAAGGCAAAAGCCTGGAAACTTGATTTACAGCGACACTCAAACACACACACACACACACACACACAGACACGCTAAGTAACAGTCTTATCACTGCTCACCTTACTCAAACCCACACAATCACCATTACTCAAAACAAAAAAACAAACACACACACACATACACACACAAACACACACACATGCCATGAGGAGGGTAAGATGAATATGTGCTTGCAGGGATATCATATCTACCTTTTATTTTGTTCCATGTGAATAATTATAATCAGTCTGTTTTGGGATTGTTTGCATATATGAACAATTGCTGTACAAGACTCTGTATGTTTAAATCTCTCTGAGCATCTGCTTTTGTCCACATTTGTTAATGGTCCACTCTAGATGGCAGATAATTTTACTTTACCCCATCTTTTTCTCTCTAAAAACATATTTCACCTTCTACCCTTTTCTCTTTATTTTCCAACTCTTCTCTCTCGTTCTTCAATTTACCTCGTTCTTATCTGTCCTTCCCCTTATCTCAACACCCCCACCATACCAATCCCCAGACAGGTGCATCATGGGTATGCTATGTAATGTGACTGCTGAGATTAACAGTCTTCTCTCAAGCTGCCCTGGACACACACATACACACTCAAAGAAAATAGTGGTACATAGTAGATCTGCTGTGTATTTGTGAGTAAAGATCAATCTGCTAACACCGTAGTTTCAGCCTCAGTCTTAAGTAGCATTATATAAGCTAACCATTATGACTATATATGATAGACGTATATCCTGGCCAGTGACCAATATTTGGCCAGAAATGTGGCAATTAAGTAAAAGTCATTGTAGCAGTTTGTACATCTCATGTACTTCAATTACTGGGAACTAATAATACTTATTAAATTATGATATTGCTATTTGCAGTTTTTAAGGCAAGAATGTAGTTGTTTAGACTTCAAATATGCAACATTTAAAAAAAAATGAAAAAATTAACTCAAGAATGTAGTTGTTTAGACTTCAAATATGCAGTTTGTAAATAAAAATGTAAAAATTTGCTTTGACATTTTTAAAGATGTGATCTCCAGGGCTTCAGTTCATAAACCCGCCAAGAGCGCCTCACCTCAGCCAGATCTTCTAGAATTTACAGTTGGCTCTAATGTCTCTATAGTGGTTAAACATGAGATATAATTTGTTTTGGGTAAATCGGGCAGTTTTATTAATCTATTATTTCTTCCAGAGCAAATAGTTTTGGCTGAGGGCAAAATCTCATCACATTATATTTTATAGATAACTTTAATGGTGTATATCAGAGTGCTGCCTTTGTTCTTTTGACTGAATTGCCTAGCAACTTTTATGATGGCTTTTGTTGTTGTTGTTTAATAAATATTATTATTCAATAAATATTATTTTATATAAATAATAGTATTTAAAAATGGTATTTAGTATTGAGAAACAGTGTGTGTGTGTATGTGTAATGGTGATTTTAGTTACATTATTTTGCCATTAGATGGTAGCAAGAGAGTGTTTATATGAGTGAGTCAGCAGTTAAGACTTTTATATTGAAAGAGACTGAAACAGGGTTTAAACAAGGAGGTTATTTTTACTTTCAACAACAGCTTGTAAGAAGCAGCTAACAAACACACTAAGCAATGCTGTCAATGGAAATCACCCTTAACAGATGATAGGATAGTATGACAAAGATAACGCTTTCCTCAGTGGAAAAACTAATGTTTTATTGTGAATATGAGATTAAGCTGAAGAATGAATGCTGTATCAAATGCAGGTAATCACACTCGCTCAGTCAGTCTCTCTTATAATACTCTACTACACATAATACAGTGATTTTTTAATACAGTAATATAATATGTTTTCTATGAAGCAACTCAACGTTCCTTCGTTACTAGTTCTAAATTGATGTTTTTGAATTAGTAACGGAGGCTTGGGCTCAGCTGTTAAACTGTCAACTTTAGATTTGAATCCGTGGCGAGTGGAAGTAGTTCTGCACAAAATAGGGCTTTTAAAGACACTCCGTTGTTGTTTCTGATGTATTTACACACTCGTTCCATTAAACGCAGTATCACACTCGTAGCCTTGAGATATCGCTGTATCCGCATGCTATGATTACCTAAGGCACTGCTACTGGTGTGATATTGCTCATATATGCTATGAAATGGATACATTTGAATATTTAAAAAATATGAAGTTACGTAATTTGAAATGCATTTAAAGTATTTGTTTTAAATTTCATATATAAGGCCTTTATATTGCCATGGCCTGCTCTCTCAATATTGGTATCTACATTGGTTGATAAAAAAAACAAAACCAAGTTGCTAATAACTGTGACCTTTGGCCAGCCACTTAGCCACACTTATAAGTGTGTGTACAGTATTGTCATTTATACCAATGTTTGCTTTAGTGAACATTTGCTGGTATTTTTTGGTACAGTGCTTCATCTGTGTGTGTTGTTTAATTGTGTTTTGCATGTTTATTCTGCTCCTCTGTTTGTCTTTCTCTGTCTTTCATGCTGTCTGTCTCTGGTCTCCTCTAATGCAGCGTGAGGTATTGGATTATAGCAACTCTGTGCAGTTGTGTGTGTGTGTGTGTGAGAGAGAGAGAGAGAGAGAGAGAGAGAGAGAGATTTATTAAAGGCTGAAATTTTCTGCTTGAGTGTGTCTGCACAGCTGCGTTTTTCTGCCATTCCAGTGTACTCTCTCAATCTCTCTCTCTCTCTCTCTTTCTTCCTTTGACTTTCCTCTTTTATCACCATTTTTCATTAGATTATTCACAGCTTCACTCTTTTCATCATTTCACCCTATTACTCTTCACACGGTCTAATGTCACTTCTTTGAGAGGAAGATGGAAGAGTTCCATGTCCAACAGATTTTACCTTGTGAAGTTATTTGTGGCCATTATAATAATACCACAAAAATAATGATTTATGAAATAAAATAATAATGACTTAGCTTAGCTTCTTGTAGCTTATTAGAATGTTTGAATTGTTGGTAAAACTGTTTGTGACTGTATTTATTCATTTATTCAGAAATTCTAAATGAATGAAGTTGTCAAGTTGTCTCCTGCTGTTCCCTTATCTGCAATTGGTCAGTCAAACAGCAAAGCTTTTACACTTCTCAGAAATTCAACAACAGATTATTGTGCACAAAATGTACAGTAATATAACGTCACAATAATGACGCACATCCGGTTTAATTTTGTCGCATATACTCTGCGGTTTATTAAGATGTAAAACTAGAGGTCAGACAAATTAATCACAGCACACACACAGAAAGTGTACGGATTCAACCTTGGAGCACACTCAAGCGTGAGGATATTTCACAGCGTAACACTTTACCAAAGGAACGTCACATTCAGTTCAGAGAGCGACACTGGGTCTTTCATTGTTATTCATGTATTAATTTATGCACAGGGAGTGAGCGAATGGGGCTGTAATATGCAGATGAGTTAGTGTTTCATGATGGAAATTTTCCGGTTGGCTGCTCTGGGTGGCTGCAGTTAATGATAAAGTATGGCAGAACGACAGGAACAGAGGGTGAAATAGATGAAGAGAGAGAGCAAAAGAGTATTTTTTACTAAAAACAATCTGATCCAGAAACATATTGGCCATGGTGCTGGATCATCACAGAGGCATGTACATCAGCACCATTAGCATCATGACCATTGTCAGCATCATCATCATCACTGTCATCATCGTCATCAGTGTATTAAATCACAAGGGCATAATATGTCGTGTCAGCAACTCTTCCTATGATTCCCTGAACCGACAGCGGACAAATCACTCCACTCTATTACACATCAATGTTAATCAGCGTGCACAAGGTGGAGTTTGTGTGTGTGCGTTTTTGTTGACATTGAATTATTTTCCCAATTGTACACAGCTGTTCTTATGTTGTAGCTGCGCAACAACTCTCTTCATGCTGATGAAGAGCAAGGACAGAGAGAGTAATGTACTGGAGTCGTGTTGTGAAGGCTAAGGGTTGCAAGCGCGTGCTTTGTTGGGCAGTGCTAGACTGAGCGAGTCTTTGCTTGGGGTGATGTCTGTAGCGTGTAATTAGGATTTCATCATTTCTCTCATTGAGGCGAAAATGGCACAATCTGGATTTGAACACACACACCATGAGAAAAAACAACAGCACACTTCCAGTCTTCCTCTCTGTTTCTGATGGCGTCTCTCGCACATACACACACAAACTCATACTGTTATTCTCAGTGTGGAAAAACCCCATTGGCTGGTCCGGGGAATGGATGTCCTAATCCCTTTATCAGACCAAACAGATGCTGCCCCAGAACAAAGAGGGGTCCAGTGTGAGTGTGTGTGCGCGTGTGTGACATTGAGCGCAGGTCACTGGAGTATATGTGTTTGACTCAGGCTAATATGCAGATTCATCGTGACACCCATATTATGGGATGTTCATTTGAATGTTGCAAAAAAGGAGTTGAATACCCATGCGCACTCTGAACGCATAATCCGTCATGTTTTATTTTAAAATATTGTCATTATTTTATAATGTGTTCTGAAAATCTTTTTACACCATCATAAAATTATTTATATTACAAAAAGTCAAGCATATCTCTTTTCTGTATTCTGTATTGTGTGTTTTGTTTATTTATTTTGTATATATTAGGGCTGTCAGTTTAACGCTTTAACGCAGTTAACGCACTGGCCCTGCCCCCAGACCTGTATGTTTATAATCGTACATTTCATACAGTTGACTGTTGACAAATATGATGCAGGGCAACAACTCCATAAATGCAGTTATGCCCTAAAATTCAAGATATTGGGGCAAAATATATATATAGTGCTGTCAAATGATTAATCGCATCCAAATTATTATAATTTTTTTTTTACATGATATTTGTGTGTATACTGTCTATATTTATTACATATATGTAAATACAAACACATGCATGTATATATTTAAGAAAAATATGATATATATATAAGAAAAATATATTATATATGTTTAAACAGTTGTGTTGCTTAATATTTTTGTGGAAACTGTAATACATTATTTTCAGAAAATAGAAAGTTCAAAATAATACAACATTTTGTGGAAACTGTAATACATTATTTTCAGAAAATAGAAAGTTCAAAATAATAGCACCGATTGGGAATAGGAATCTTCATAGATTTATATATTTAATGTATATTATACACATTTTATAGTACTTGTGTAATATACAATATAGTATTAAATGTATTCAAATTATTTCAAAAACAATTTTTTTAATTTTCATGTATTTACATAAACTATTTTGTTAATCAAAATATTACCTACTAGTAGATGTTGCTTATTGTCATAATATTGTGATTTTGAGAATATTTTGTGTATGCTGTTTGTTATAACTTTTAAAAATGTAAATGTTGTAGTGTGTTAGAGTTGTGTGTTCAGTATGTTGTTGTTTATGTGTGTGTTGGTGTCAGTGAGCATTTGTGTTGGTGTCAGGGGGTGTTTGTGTTGTGTGTGTTTTTCTCCGTCAGCTCTTCAGTGTCAGATCTCTTCAGTGCTCTGATGGGCAGTGACAGCCCCGCACAGGAAATGATGTGCAGGAAGAAACCTCGAGCACCATATGACACTATGTTGGCAGAGCAGCCTGTCTGTGTGCTTGCTTGTGTGTGTTGCATATATCTCATCATCTAATCAAAGTGGGGTAATGTTGCGCATGACTGTGAAGTATCTCATTCTCAATTCAAATCACACACACACACACACGGTCTCTTTCAGAAGTTAAAGGAGTAGCTCACTGAAAAATGAAATTTCAGTCATTTACTCACTTTCAAGTCATGCCAAACCTGTCTGACCTCGTTCTTTCTAGAACACAAAAGGAGAAATTCTTAGAAATGAATGGCTTTTATCACGCTTGCAAGAGTCATTTCTTTGCTCGACCTTTACACTCAGTTTTTCCTCTGCTCTATTGACTTCTTTTTACTGGTTTTCCGGTCTCTCTTCCTCACTTTCTCTCTCAGTTACTCTTTCCCAGGTGCTCAAGACTTGAGCTCCATTCTTTCCATTCTCTTTTCCATTCTCTGTCTCTAAATACACATATGTATTTGCTCTCTTTGTTGTCCCCCCAGCCCCTGTCATCATTCCATAGTGTCATGCAGCAGGAGCGCCAGCAGTGTGGGATGTTGTTTGCTTTAGGTTGTAAGCCTTTTTGTTCTTCAATTTTCCAGGTTATGTGTGTGAAAGCGCTTTCTCTCAAGCATATTCCTTTTGCTAGTGGCACTTGTTTGCACAGTTCCTAAATCTGTCAAATCGTTGTGCTCAAAATGTTCATTCACTTCTTTACAGCAAAGGTGTGGTATTGGGTGGTATTTTAAATCTACACAAATCTCCATGTATGTGTCTTATGGAAAATAGTGATAAATTAAAATTAAAAAGGTAATAATCTGCATAGAACTGCAGAAATGTTATAGAAACAATTTTATCTCAGAAATTGCTAGTAAATGTTCAGTAACAAAGAAACAGCAAGTAGCACATTGAATTAAACATGAAATTTTGAAGTAGAAAAACTGAAATAATATTTACATGTAAAACATAGCCTAATTTTTTTATTTTATAAAACAATAGATCATTTCTAGTCACATAATGTAATTTTAGTCTTAAAAAATCATTTATTTTTTTTAATCAAATCATTTTTGAAGTTCTTCAAACACTTTTTAGTGTAACACATGATGGCATAAAGAGTAATAAAATCTATTTTTTGTTGTTTAGATATTAAACACGACAGCAATAGTCATCACTTATGATAAACAGCAATCAAAAAAAACAACAAAAAAAAAACAATTGAGACTAGTTTTATTATTCCCTAAGCAAAGGGATATAAAGTCAACCTTGAAAATCTCAAGCTGCCAGTTTCTCTCTCTTGACTTCATCAGCAGGTTTTCTGTTTGACAGCCCGCCTTGCCATTCAGACTCACTTGGACCTGTGCAAGTGTGGAGGAGGCAGATGGACTAGCAGACTAGCATGACCAGACAGTGAGACGCTTCCATGTGCTCGTACCAGGCATTAGGATTAAAAGGTGCAAGTAAATTATGAAAGGAAACAAGATAACAAAGACTGCCTCGCACCAATGGGATTCTTATAAATAAAATGTTTACTGTACCATTTAAATATAGCCAAAACCAGCCATATGTTAGGTGTGTTTCGTTTGTTCTGAATGATGGGATTGATTGGCAGGCTGCTTTATTTACATCAGGCATGTTTTCAGCTGAAAGGATTTCCACTGAGTGCTACGCTAAGGTCATGATACCGCTCTGAATGTCTGTCTGCAGCTGTAATAGACTCTTAACGCTACTGGAGGAGTAAATCACTTCCTCCTTCACCTGCCCATTACCTCTTGTAATACGCCCTACTGCACTCTGGGATACTGAAGGCTTGAAGACTAATTGCTGAATTATTCAAATGATTCAAGAACAGTTTTGACTTTTGAGGACTTTTGAAAAGTACTCAATATTCTCTACATTTTGCTCAAGCAATTCTGCGATTACAGGTCTTGAGACATGTACAGTATACAGTATATAGTTTCTTTTTGACTGTGGTTGTAGTTTAAAGGCATAGTTCACCCATAAAATTAATATTTTGTAATTATTTACTTACCCTAATGTTTTTTGTTTGTTTGTTTGTTTTTTGTTGTTGTTGTTTTTGCTTGACAGTCCATGGTCACTATAAGCTGTTGTTGTATTAAATAGTTCTATGTAGAAGATCTTTTAAATGTATTATAATGATTGTAATTTATTAGATTTTATAGTTCTTTGGAACCATTTTCACATGGAATATTACACACACTCAATAAATAAAAAAAAAACTAAACAATTTTGTAATTAATATTATTAAAATAATAATAAATAACAATCATAAACTAAATAACCTAACTAATCTATTATTATTATTATAATTATATTTATATTTATGTGTGTGTGTGTGTGTGTGTGTGTGTGTGTGTGTGTGTGTGTGTGTGTGTGTGTGTGTGTGTACTTGTTTATGCTACATTGTGGGGACCAAATGTCCCCACAAGGATACTAAAACCTGAAGTTTTTTTGACATTGTACCCACAAGGAAAAAAATATTATATTAAAAATAGTAAGTGATGTTTATCTGAAGGTGTAACCATGCAAACAGGTTTTCTGTAAGGGGCAAGTTTAGGGTTAGGGTTGGGTTAGGGGATAGAAAATCTTTTGGTCAGTATAAAAACAATAGAAGTCTATGGAAAGTCCCCACAATTCACAGAAACAAACGTGTGTGTTTGTGTGTGTGGGTGTGTGTGTGTGTGTGTGTGTGTGTGTGTGTGTGTGGTCCTGGTAAACCGTACATTATGGTGACAAAATGTCCCCACAAAGATGGCAATATCCGAAATCCTTGTCCTTATTGGGGACATTTTTAGTCCCCATGAGTAAACAAGATTATAAATCATACAGAATGAAAATCTAAAAATGCACAAAGTTTCCTGTGAGGGGTGGGTTTAAGTGTAGGGTTGGTGTAGGGCTATAGAAAATACAGTTTGTACAGTAGAAAAAACATTATGCCTATGGAGAGTCCCCGTAAAATATGGAAACACAACATGTGTGCAAGTGTGTGTGTGTGTTACATGGAAAAAATACCATGAGAATGGTTTGAAACAATATGAGAGTGAGTAAATAATGAATACATTTTTATTTTAGGCAAACTATTTGTTTATTTAAACTGAGAGATTAGAATTCTATTTCGATGCTCTTAAAGAGGCTGAATCATTTATTGTATTATA
This sequence comes from Cyprinus carpio, assembly GCF_018340385.1. NCBI lineage: Eukaryota > Metazoa > Chordata > Actinopteri > Cypriniformes > Cyprinidae > Cyprinus > Cyprinus carpio. The sequence goes on along the minus strand of NC_056599.1, from coordinate 26,093,479 downwards.
CAGTTCTCTTACTCGGGCACAACACAGACAAACACTAATCTGTGTGTGTGGATGGATGGATGGATGGATGGATGGCGGAAGTGTTTTGGCAGGAAGAGGGCACAGCTGTCTCCGCTAATGTCTCAGTGTTCAGAGCTTCAGGCTGAGCAAACTGTAACACATACACACATATGCACACAGAACCTGCATACATCTGATCACTGTTTGTGCTGTGTCTACAATATTACATAACATATGCTAAGCGAGACGACTCATGAACACAGTACATACAGTACCTGGAAGTGATGGAATTCCTTTTTGGTTGATAATGTTGTGGTAAAAATAAGCAAAGATGGTGCAGAAATTGAATTTTTCAAAGATTTTAAAGTATACGTTTTAAAGAATTGAATAATGTATTCAAAGATGTAGATCACTTCTTTTCTTATAGTCATCTATCACATACAGCCCACTCTGCATTGCTGAAACAACAAGTGACCACTGCAAACCCCCACTGATGCACAGAGACCCCCAGGGGAAACTCTAGCTGGGTGAGGAAGAGGTGTTTATGGCACCAGCAGGGGGCCCTCAGACTGGGATCTGAATACTCCAGAGCACTGATGCAGATACAGTAGCATGCTGTAATAAGTGCCAACCAACAGATTTATGGCCTGAAATATCTACACCAAAATGTCCTCTTCAGTTTCTAATCTCCCCCAATCATTCACAGACTACACTGTCTATGCTAATTCTGCTTGTTCACTGTTCCAGACCAAAGTATGTGAGTCATGCAGAATAGGAAGTTGAGTTTTCCTAAAAGATGAAATGTGAGTTGTAGAATTTTGTTTGGGGTTTCCCTCTGGTAAATGTAAAACCTGGAGTGGAACTGAAGCCAAGTGCTTACAGAATGATTTAAGATGGGAGAATATGCCTGTGTCTGAAAGTGCCTACTTCTCTACTGTATAGCATGCAAAAAGATGAGTACTGTGTCTAAATTTGCAGTATTTATAAAATGGCAGACAAAACATATTCCGTAGTAAACATCCAACGAAGCATCTTTTGAGTCCAGGTGGATTCGTAAATTCAAACACCCTGACTAACCCTGACAGTGGCAACATGGTGAATGTACTATCTCCTGATTGTATTCATTCTAAACTCATGCGTATACTTTATGTAGATTGTTTTAATGTTTGCAAAGTAAGTTATTCACTGAATGTAATACCTACTCTGATAGTTGATGATTTTATGGACACAATGAATCTCTTCTACTTTACACATATGCTGTTCTAGCTAGGTTTCAACTTCATGCTTTAGCTTCTTTTGGAACTATATTTTTCGATGGAGAAAAAACTGTTAAACAAACTGAAGGCCTTTCAAATAAAGGATTATAATTATAATTATAACTATAAAAGTTGAAATAATTCTAAGAATAGGGAAGTCCACAACACTGCTATAAAGGTAACGTCACACATGCCCACAGAAACCTTACGGTTGCAATAACTTCAAGATATAACTTCAAGTAATATCTTTCTGATTCTGATTCTGAAGAAGGGCGTTTCCCAAAAGCATCATTAGCTAACTATGGCTGACTATGGTTTAATTTAACTATTGGTAATGATGGAACTTGCTTTTGGGAAACGCACAAACAAATGATATTTTAAGCTGATAAATGATTAAAACATTGACTGCCAATCAGAATTCACCCAACTTTAAAGAGCTTGAGCATTTAAAGTGGCAGACTACATAACGTTATCGTGAGATGGTGCTGACGCTAATATAGTTCTTGTGGTGACACTTTATTTAAAGGTGTCCATGTTACACGTTACATGTACTTACTATTATAATAACAATAAATTATGCATAATTGCATGCAAGTAACCCTAATCCTAACCCTAATCCATATGTGACCCTGGACCACAGAGCCCATCATAAGAGTCAAGGTTTTGAAATCGCCTTTAAAGTTGACTAAATAAAGTTCTTGGCAATGCATATTACTAATCAAAAATTAAGTCTTGATATATTTACAGTAGGAAATGTAAAAAATATATATCTTCATGGAACCTGATCTTTACTTAATATGCTAATGATTTTTGTCATAAAAGAAAAATAATAATTTTGACCCATAGTAAATGTGCTACTTATGACTGGTTTTGTGGTCCAGGGTCACATCTAGTAAATAGATGTAGTTAATATTACTCAGTACTTAAATCTATAATTACACTGTAACAATGACACCTTAAAATAAAGTGTAACCTCTTGGCAAGGGGCCTTAACTGTCTGGTTTTTGCCTTAAAGAAAACAAGCATTTTTGCGTCAACATTCTGTTTTATTCTAGAACAGTAAATGTCTTATTAAGAGTATGTGTGCTAAATTATCTAGAATTGTTGGAGGTGGAAAAAAATACCCCCACCTTTCACAGACGCACACAGAATTATTTAGTCGAAATCAAGGACCATGAAAGGAGAAAATAGCACCAGCTAATTTTCCCATCTGTGCCGTTCGTTCAGGTTAAGCGGCAGGCAGCAAAAAGAGCGAGAGAGGAGGTGGTAGTGGTGGAGGGGGAGTAGATGGGGGTAAAAGACTGTCGATCATAGTCTCTCCCTCCTCCTCCTCCTCCTCCTCCCGTTCCTCATCGAGGCGCGCAGATCAGCGGAGCACTGAGCGTGTGTAGTGTTTCTTCTGACACATCAACTCTAGGACCAGAAACAAGAGTGAGACTCATCGAAGAGTGAGAAATCTGAGGGGGAAAGACACATTTCAAACTGTCGGAGAGTATTTATCAACCGTTCTGATTTTCCTGCGCTGATTATTTTTTTCTTTTGGTTGGTTTCTTTTTGGAAACCAGGATAGGCTACCTTTCACAACATGCTGATCGGTAAGTCAGTTCCGATAGAGATGTTGTTGTGTTTGTGTTTGTGGCATATGCTGTATAAAAGTCTTAAATGTGGTAACATTGCGCTGAGGATGTCTTCTCGTGCCCAAACTCCTCGCGCTCTGCGCCCTCACCACCGGCACGCGCAAAGCTTTTCAGTCTAGCTTCACACGTATTGCTTAATCGATCCGAAATAAGGCTGAAACGAAAACTTTCCAGAAAATATAAGGCAGGCGATGTAGAATTTTCCAGAAGCAGAGATGCTTAATATTCTGTGTGTGGCAGATTTGGTTGCTCGCGACGCTGCCAGATGCGCGTGCGACTGTCATACGCGTGCCATCAAACGGCCTTCAGTGTGTCAGCCGATTAACTAGAATGGCGTTTTGTCCAGTCAACACCTGTAAAAGCCTGGACTTAATTTTACAAGTCCAGCATGAGAGATATTTTGGATCCATAATCTCGGTTTAATCGGTAGCAGGTGCGATGGTCCATAAAATACACGTTTTTTACGTCTCTGTAGTGCGAGAGACCAATGGACAGATACAAAAAAACATCAGAGAATCAGAGACGATAAAAGGAATGGTGTGTATTTTTGTTGATCTCTTATGACACGGCCGAGCGCATTGGAATGACAAAAAAAAAAAAAACTTTCGTGCTCTCCCTTTCTCTTTCTGTCTCTTTCTCTCCTTTGCTTGCTCACTGGTCCTCACAGCAAGACAGTGAGGTAGGCTACAGCAATGCAGAAATTAGCTTTATTCGTTTATGCATCGTAAAAATATGTGCAATTTTATTCTGCACATGTTATGAACAAACGTGGGTTATAAAAAAATTAAAACAAACCGGCCTAGATGACATTCACACGCCGCCACTGTTTTGGATTGTGTGCCGAGTACAAATTATTTATTTTAAAGAATTTTTCATTTTGATTCATGCGAAAAAAAAATGTTGTTCTTCGATTAAAGAAATTATTCTTTAAAGTCCTCCTTTTTAAAGGCATCTTGTCTCCTCAAAGAACCTGGTGTTCCTCACAAGAGCTCAAAGCAGCGGAGCGGAAAATTAAAAATGATAAAGGATTGATCCTGCACGCGCTGAAAATGCTTTATCAATAACACAGCTCATTTAAGGAAATCGTTCGAGTTTTGTATTTTTGTTAGCTCATGAATTTCGTTGAGATCGAAGCCATTTGCTTAATGCATTTCATCACGGTGCTTTTTTTCTTTTTTGGATTTCCATTTCGCTCCATTTTTTTCTGACCTTAATAGTTTTTAATAAACTGTGCTTAATATAAAGGTATATTTAGTATTCAAAAATACAGTGCATTTTTTATTATCATTTGTATCTGTCATTTTTGTTTTTATTTGTAAAAATGTGTTCTAATGCTATTGGATGTTTTTCATTTCAGGTTTTTAAATAATTAGAATTGCTGAGTTTTATATATTTGTTCTAAATGTAATATTTAATTTAATTAATAGAACACATCATTTAGATTTTTGTGAGTCTGTTGTAAATATATTGTAAGTAATATAAAAGGAAGCAGGAAAGATTTAAATGTCCTTCTCACCTCCTTGCTCTCAATTGCTCTCATTATTAGCTAGATACCAGTGCTCTGTCCACTTAGCAACACGGACAAAAGAACACACAGATGTTACAAAGCTATACAAAGTTACTGAAACCACAAAGCTGTTTAAATAAAGACGCTTAGATTAAATCCAAGAAAATGGAGGAAAAGACAAAGAGAAGAGGGAAAAAAGGACAGAAAGCTGCAGCATGAAATGGCTCCAGCATTCACTCACAGTTAATCTGAAATCAGCGCACAGACCATCACCATCAAGTGATCGTGTCTGTATGTTAATTATCCATCACCCTGCACTCAGGCGTGAATTACCTGCTAATGTGAAGACCTGAACAGATCAGGTGATGGGGACAAAGGTCATGCCCTTGACATTCTTTAACAGTCTTGAACAATGTACATTTTTTTTAAGTTACGTGCATTGGCTACACCTTGACCTTAATTTTTTAGTGTTAGCTGGACTGGTCAGTATTTTGAGTATTCTGTGCTACTGACACAAGTTTTTTTTTTTTAATCATGTCAGAGTGCTTTGCATAAATCAGCTGCTAATTAAAAGCTCAGTTTCTATCTCAAACATTCTGCCCTATAATTGCAGAGGTGTTTGAATGTGAGCGCTGCTCTCTGGGCTGAAGTCACACCACAAACATTTGATTTTTCGGCTCTGTTTTCCCAACCCCTCTCTCACTGTCATGGTTTCAGTTGTCGTGGCAGCGCCCAGCCCGTGTGTTTGTAAGTGTGGGGAATGCGGTAATTCCATCCTTTAAGCGAATGCTCTTTGCCAGCCGCATATCACTACGGCACTCTCTAGGAAGGCCACACCGAAACACTGCAAACTCAGTGTAAGACATTTTATTCACAATTCTTGTTTTTTTATCAGAAACATATCTGCAGTTATGAAATTGTTAGGAATATTAAAGACTTTTAAAGAAAAATAAATAGTCAAATGTATTATTTAAAATGTATTGTTTGTCCAGTGCATGTTAACAGGTCCATTTATTATGAATAACTATTGTAATAATTTTTCCACCTAATGTAGTTCATTATGCTAATAATAGATTGTTAACAGTGGCAGAAACTTAATATCAAATGTGTTTTTAAGGTCATTTTACAGGGGCTAGAATGTGATTCCTCCAGTCAGAATTTAGAATTTGAATGATCTGTTTTATAATGGAGATTTGATCCAAAACCTTGCACCGTTCTTCAAAAATCTGCTGTGCTTCTGTCACAGATATTCGCTGCAGATTTGCCACTGGAAATTCAGACACTGCGTCAGCTTTTAATTTTCTGATCTTTTTACATTCTGGCCTTCAGCATGGCCTCCAAATATTTACCACCCTGCATTTATCAGCTCGTGACGCAGTGCACTGATGCATCATTTTATAGCGACATCCAGAGCTGACGGTCTGAGAGGCGCATTCCTTTGTAAGATTCTGCATTTCGGCTCGCCAGAGCCTCTCCTTTGGTAATGGTGGTTATATTCAACTCATCTATTTAGTGACGCAGTGAATGTACGTCTGCTCCCTGTAGAACAACGAATGAGTGACAGGGCGAGTGATTAAAATGAAATGACTGCATGGGCTTGATTGGTCTGTCAGTACATCTGATGTGCTCGTGTGTTTGTTGTGAGCGAGTGTGTGACAATGACAAGAGGGTAAGGCATATGCCCTCAGCAGGGGCTACAAGACGAAAAATGACCGTCTATGAATGTGTGTTTGTGAGTGTTTGTATCAAAACAGGCTGAGAGTGAGTGTATGTGTACAAAGGAGATGGTCTTTGTCTATGCGCTGTGCTGTTGTTCTAAACACAAACTCACCCTGCACTTGACTTCATGACCCAGAGAGAGAGAGATGCAGGATGAAACAGGGATCATTGAGTCTGAATTCACCTGAAATGGACAGAAATTTGCTCTCTCTCTGATTAGAGTGTGACGGTCTTTGAAGCAGCTCAGTGCCGCTGCAACCCACCCATAATCTTTCTACCCACACAACTTGCTTTTCTTTAGCTTCAGTCTCTCTCTCTCTGTCTCGCTGAGTAAATACCTTCTATTCCCGTTCCTTTATGAGGAAGCTGATAAGGAATGTCTTTCATCCACAGTATATTGGCTTCTTCCATCCCAGCTTAAGAGAATGTGTGTGTACGCCCATATGCGCACAGTGATTTTAGTTTTTCCTGTAGCCCAGCCACAACAATAGTGTCTGTCTGTGTACTTTTTGTGTGTTTGTTTTGTGTGTATGTCTATACTCTATATATGGAGCTGCAATAATGGAGTAGTTCGAGATTTAGCTTGTACTAGAATGACCATCATGTTGTTTTAAATAGAGTGCCTGAATTAAGCCAGATGTCGAATTAACCATACAAGACAGCATCAGAAATGTATTTAAATTCTGTAATGTGACATAATTCCTAGTCCGATCGAATATTTGGTAGAAAATAATGTTTCTTTTTTCATTTAATTGGATTGCTGTTGTATTGTAATGATATTATTGGTTCGTAATCTGCATAGCCTTTTTATCAAGAAGAGGAAAGAATAGCAGTTTTAGAGGTCTCTTAGAATAATGTGTGCTTATGGATCATGCATAATAGGACCAGGGACATTTGTTTAAAATATATATATTTTTTTTTACTATACCGTTTAAAAGTTTGGGGTTGGTAAGTTTTTTTTTTTGTTTTTTTTTCAGATTTATTTTTTTTTTTTATCTTATGCTCATTAAGGCTGCATTTATTTGATCAAAGACACAGTAAAATATTAATACTGTTTAATAATATATTGTTTAAAATACCTGTTTTCCATTTTAATATATATATATACATACAGTATATTCCTGTGATGTCAAAGCTGAATTTTCAGCAGCATTAGTCTTCAGTGTCACTTGATCCTTCAGAGATAATTTGATATGCTGATTTGGTGCTCAAGAAATAGTTCTTATTATTATAAATTTTAAATATAGTTGAGTTTCTTTATATTATTGTGGTATATATTTTTAGGATTATTTAAAAAATAGAAATGTCAAAACAGCAACATCTTTTAAAAACATAATTTTATGTAACAATTTAAAACTTGTACTTTCACTTTTGGTCAATTTAATCAAACATCCTTGCTAAATAAAATGTTATGACCCTAAGGTTTGGATGATTGTGTATTTTAGTGTTTAATATTTAAATCACATTTCATTTAATGTTGTTTTAATATCTGAATTTAAAATTGCATGATACTGCATTTGCAACCCGTATTACTTCCAGAATGTTGATGTTATACTAAAAATGTAATTAGGAATTAATTAGATCTTGAAAAGTTGATGTTTCATGTCAGAATAAAGCAAGACCTGAAACCTAAAAGTAATTTTGCAGTCAGTTATTGAGAGGAAAAATGTCCCAAGAATCAGGCCATATTTATTTGAGCCTCTACCTGCTGAGACCCGAGATGGAGGATGAGACGTTGAGGCTGAAGGCCAAGTTCTCCCTCGAGAGCATCTATAATTTGCTATTATTGCCGTCGTCTTTATTGCGTTAATGTTAATCTGCATTAAATTAGTGCGTTGACTATTGACAGGTTTTTGGAAAGACTGCATTATTACAGTCGCTTGCTTAAATAGATAATTGGCTTTTGTTAAACATTATCTATTTTGAAAAGGCACATCTTTTCTGAAGTGAAAACATTTTGTTTTAATTTGCATATATTTTGATGAAACATAATGAAAACTGTTTTTCCCTTTTGAAAATAAACACTGATAAATTGCAAAATAAAGCATAGAATGTGCATTATGAAAATAAATAGAGTAAATGTAGGCCTATTTTTCATGCTTACATCAGCTATGGTTTTTTTTTTTTGTGTGTGTGTGTGTGTGTGTGTGTGTGTGTGTGTGTGTGTGTGTGTGTGTGTGTGTGTGTGTGTGTGAAGGAAAAACGGATTGTGTGTTGTAATGTCAATTTGTTGTCCCAGTGGTCACGTTGAGCTTCTCACAATTATATTGACACATTTAAGAGTGGTTCCTGCCAGTAGTTTTTTGTCACCTTGTCAGTTCTTTCTCCTTCACACAAGTGAGCAAGTCCTCAGTGCCAAATCATTTATCCTCTCGCATCGTCTCTGCAGTGGGAGCCATTTTGGTGCCACAGTTTCACTGTAGTAACTGAGCCCAGAGGGGGCAACAGAAAAACCGCAGGACCAGCTTGAGCCAGCATAACAAAAATAGTACCCCCCGTCCCCATCCTCCAGGCCAACTGGCCTTTTTGGTTCCTCTTGTCACTGATGGGAAGGTGACTTTGGCATACAGCCACTGTTATCTCTGCTTTGCCTTGACTCATAGTGATCACTGAGGTCATTAAGGGCAGGGAGAGGTCTAACTGCCCCCCTACTGGACACAGTGGTGCCAATGTTCTCTAAAGACCCTTTAAAGTGGGGGTGTTGAGTCTAAGCAGTTTTCCTTGAGTGCTAATAGCCCACGTATTCACATTGCGCACACACACAGAAGGATCAGAAAGTGGAAGGGCAGGGTTGATTGGGGGTAATTTGGGGATTTTGGAAGGGCAGCTATTTCGACTACAAATGTCCCTGGAGAGAAAGAGGGGAGGAGGGGGAGAGAACAACAGGGATAACACGCACACACTCGCACTCTTTCATGTGAACGCACACACACAGCATTGTTTTGTTGTGTTGGCCACATTGATACATGGGTACACCGTGGGATACTGGAGGTGTGTGCGGTGGCCTAGAAACATCATCACACCCGTGGCTCCGGACAGGAGGGAGAGGGGGGTCTGGAGAGGTAATCCTGTCTTCAGGCTCCTACAAAGAAGGTCAGTACTGCCCATGGGCCCATCCTCTCCTCTCATCATTTGCTCACTCCTCATGTTGTTCCAAACCCATAGGGTTTCTTTCTTCTGTGGAACACCAAATGAGGTGTTTGAAAGAATGTTCATGCTGCTCCTTTTCTATATACATCTCACATAACTGGGAAAATGTAAAGTAAATGTAAATGTTCATGATTTTTCCACATTTCCATGACTCTAAAATGTCTCAGGCTACAGTACGTATGTATCTGGCCCTCCAGGGTAAGATTTGAGGAACCCTGGCCTATGGTGTCATTACCGGCACAACCGCAGCATAAAAGGACACGGGGAGAACATTCTTCAAACTTCTTCGTCTGAAGCTTATGTCCAAAGCATGGCGAGGAGACAAGAGGACGCAGTGTCTCGTTCCCTTCTCAGGGAACCATGGTTACATACATAACCTGAGACGTTCCCTTTCGAAGGAACCTCAAACTGCGTCCTCTAGAGGTCACTGTGGGGAACGGTATACCCACGCCGCCATGCTGAGGGGAGTGCATGCCAGAAACCACTGCGAGCACTAAGTACCAACTCTACCATAGCCATGGGAGTTGCCCCTAGGATGCCTTGATGGCTGTCAGTGACATCATCCCCTATGTCCAAAGGCCTGAGCTATGCGCCGAAGAACTTACCTGTAAGGGGCTGGCTTGAGGAGGCCTGAGCCCAGGGCAAAGCTCAAGGCTTGGAATCGAAATAAAAGGATTTCTTTAAGGGGATACGGCCGAGTATCAGGGCTTACATAAACCCATATCTTGGCCTGTCACACGGAGGCTACATTCTGCTCTTCAAACGAGCTGTCCGAAGATCACTGGATACTCCGGGAACTTAGTAGCAAACACCCTTCCTAAAAAGGGTATACACGGAGAGTGGGGCCCAAGGTAAGACCGAGGCCAGAGCCAGCTCAGAGAAAAAGGATGAGGCCAGCTTCGCATCACCCTTTACCATAAATTATTTTAGAAAGGTGTGCAAAAGGCTTAGCGTGCACACCTACCATGAACATAAATTTGATAGAAGTGCACATAGAACTAACATGTGCACTTTCTGTAAATATGGATTTTAGAAATATCGTTACTAAAAAGGTCACAAAACCAGGGCGGGCCTGGAACTTGATGTGACTGAGACCACTCAGGGGAAGCAGGGTACTCAGCTTAGCGCCTGTGGACCTGAGGGTGGCGTCTCTCATAGAAGAACCCTCTACCTGAGGGGAGCCTCGCCAACTGACTAAAAAAGAGTGGAGCTCTAGATAATCGTGCCCACTTCTGTTCCTCGATGAGAGCTTTGATCTGGGAACAATTTGCTCACAGGCACTCTTCAAGAAAATGGGAGCACCACCATGCCCAATCATGGGAGGAACCTAATAGGGAGGAAGAAATGGCCTAACAACCTAAAAGTCTATATTACAGGGCCTTGATACTCAGAAAGAGATTGCAACACAGACACTTAGGCGGGAGCGGCAAGCTCATAGAAAACCCTCAGGAAAAAGGGGAGTACTACCAAGCTCAACCATACATGTATCATCAGAGATACGTCAGTAGAGTGGGGCCCAGGTAAGGATCTGGGGCCTGAGCCCACTCAGAGAAAGGGGGCGAGGCTAGCATCGCGTCTCCCTTACCATGAAGGATTTTAGAAGGTGCGCAAAAGGCTTGATGTGCACACCTACCATGAATATGGATTTTTAAAAGGAGTGCACAGAGAACTAGCATGTGCACTCACCATAAAAATGGATTTTAGACTAAGCTCCAAAAGCAGAGGACTCATTAACCGAGAGGGGAGCTCTGTTAAGCTCAACCATAAGAACAGCCGGCCATGGAGACAGAATGTAGCCTAGCTACCTGATGTGGTTGCTGTACGGAGATCCAGAAAGCAGGGGGTCCGATTCCCAGGAGTAGGAGAGACACACAGATGCTAAGTTTGGAGCGGCGTGCTCATAGGCGAACTTCGAGAATGAGGGGAGCACTGCTAGGCTCAACCATAAGAGCAGCTTAACAGGGAGGCAGAGAGAGGCCTAACAACCTGAAGCTGTTGCTCAACGGAGCTCCAAGGAGCGGGGTACCCAATGAAAGGAGACCCCAGATGGTCAGTTGGGAGCGGCATGCTGAAAGGTAGCTCTCTAAGGAGAGAGGCGCATTGCTAGGCTCAACCATAAGAGCAGCCTAACAGGGAGGCTGAGAGAGGCCTAACAACCTAAGGCTGCTGCTCAACGGAGCTCAAAGGAGCGGAGGACCCGATGTGAGGAGACCTCAGACACTCAGTTGGGAGTGGCATGCTCAAAGGTAACTCTCTGAGGTGAGGTAAGCACTGCTAAGCTCAACCAACAAAGAGAGCAGCCTAATAGGGAGGCAGAGAGAGGCCTAACAACCCGATGCTGCTGCTCAATGGAGCTCAATGGAGCTCCAAGGACCGGTGGACCCGATGAGAGGAGACCTCAGACGCTCAATTGAGAGCGGCATGCTGAAAGGTAGCCCTCTAAGGAGAGGGGAGCACTGCTAGGCTCAACCATAAGAGCAGCCTAACAGGGAGGCAGAGAGAGGCCTAACAAGCTGACGCTACTGCTCAGTGGAGCTCCAAGGAGTGAAGGACCATATGAGAGGAGACCTCAGACTCTCAATTGGAAATGCCGTGCTCACCAGACACCCAACGTGCGAGCCATGTGAAACTGAGCAAAGCCTCTAGTGAGATAACATGCACTCCTAATCGTGCTTAGCTTATCATTAACATAAACAAACAGTCAGTGAAGATGAAGAAGAGGATGACGTGTTCTCTCGGCACCCTTTTATGCTGTGGTCACATCGGTAATGACGTCATAGGCTGTCACCGGCCAATGTCATTGTCGTGTTTAGATATGTGCTTCAGACACTGGTCACGCCAAAGACGTTCCCCATAGCAACCTCTAGAGGACGCAGTTTGAAGTTCCTTCGGAAGGGAACTAACTTAATGGCCACAAATTAATTTTAATTTTAGAAACACTGTATATTATAAAACATAAACTATGAAAATGCCACTAGATTGCGACAACAATAGACTGAGGAGAATTAAACTGAGATTGGGAAATTTAAAGCTGCTAAACATTTTGATACATTACCATTCAAATGTTTGGGGTTAGTTAAGGCTGATTTATACTTCTGCGTCGAAACTACGGCGTAGCTATGCCATAGGTTGTGCGTAGTCTGCGTAGCCTGACGTGCACCTCTCCAAAAATGTCACAGAGCGTCAAATCTATGTGGACCGCAAGGGCTGATTGGTCTGCTAGTACCCCTCCCTCCATATGTATTTGAGTTTAGTGTGTTATTTGCACTTTAACATATTTTAAAGTTACACCTTCTTATTTAAAATAAAACAAAGCAAAGAACAAGTGTCTTATCATTTATTATAAAATGTAGCTTTACATCACTTTGTTTTTTGCGACAAACAGTTGTTCTGTCATGGTACGTTACAAGTCCTTCTGGAGATTGAAAGAATTCCATCTTCTTCTGGTCCGTTGTCATCTCTTTTTTGTAGTTTTAAATAAATGATCCGTTCTTTGATATTTATTTGCCGCAGTCACGGCTGATGCTTCTCCGACAAGCAGCTTCTTCTTTGGCTTTTGCTGTGGTCTGTGGGTAACACAAGCAACATGACCGTGGACACTGCAGACTAGTGGTTTACATGTGTACTGCATGTCGACGCGGACAATGACACAGAAGTGTAAATGAAAACTGACGCACAGCCTACGGCATAGAGGCTACGGTGTATGTCCGACGCAGAAGTATAAATCAGCCTTTAGTGGGGTTGAATGAAATTAATACTTATATTCAACGAGGATGCATTAAATTGATCAAAAGTGACAGCAAAGATTTATTTTAATGTTACAAAAAAATTATATTTTAAGTAAATGCTGTTCCTTTGAACTTTCTGTTCCTCAAAGCATCCTGAAAAAATGTATCATGGTTTCCACAAAAATATTTAACAGCACAACATCAGCATATTAGTATAATTTCTGAAGGAATTTGACACTGAAGACTGAATGACTGACAAAAATTCAGCTTTGTCATCACAGGAATACATTACTTTTAATAGAAAACAGTTATTTTAAAATGTAATAATAAACAATCTAGAAAACTAAAACAATTCTAGAGTGAAATCTAATTAAAACTAAATTGACTTAAAAACAATGTAAAAATTAATGAAAGAAAAATAAATGTTTGTCTCTTTGGAGCTTGGTGGGCCATTTAATCTTTCATTGAATAAAAAGGCAGTGTGAACATTCTTTAAAATGTCTCCTTTTATTTTCCATAGAAAAAAAGTCCTACTGCAAATGTTTGATTCTGGTTGAACTAACCCTTAAAGGGTTAATCAGTTAGCTTTTCTTCACAAGTATGTGCTCTTTAAAAGCATGACTAAATCTTTAAGACAGAAAAGTAATTAGCCAGCTAGTCACTTAGGATGTAGTCTAGTTTAATGTCTGGTTTAAGTCAGATAAGCCTGTAAGCCTCTTAGTCTGGAGATGGCTTGATTGGCTTAGTTTTGGATCTGATAAAAAATCAGTATGTGCTAGTTATGCAATCAAATATGATATTATCAGTGTTTGATGTGTTTAAAAGCATTCTTATGAGTAAGAGCGAGCAAGAGAAAAAGAAGAAGAATACAACCGCTTAGATCTGTCCGAGTCTGTTACATGGAAGGTCACACCAAACAACCTGCTGAATAAAATACCTCCTATAAAATACACCAAGGCTACCGAAGAATAGAGAGGGCGAAAAGGAAACTCTGATGTTGTGTGTGTGTGAAAAAGAGAGAAAGAGAGAGACACAGCATCTTCTATCACTAGTGAGCACTGTATTGGCTCTGATGCGCTCTGTCTGCCCAAATCTACTGCCTGAAGGTGAAGTCAATGCATCACCGTGACAGTGTTTGTGTGTGTGTGTGTGTGTGAATGTGCACACATATGCATGTGTGTTTCTGTATATCTATGTACGTTTAACCTTCATGTTCACCAGCTTGACTTTTGCTATTTTTGGTGTTTGAGGTCCCTATGGAAGTTGTTCCTGCCCTGGAATTCTGACTTTTAAACCCAGAATTACAAGATATAAAAAGTCAGAATTGTGAGATAAAAAGTTGCAATAAACTTTTTTTCTTTTCATTTCTGTGACAGAAACAATTGCAAGATGTAAACTCAGAATTCTGAGAAAAGAGTCAGAATTGTGAGATTAAAAAATTGCAATTAGGTTTTTTAATTTTTTATTTGTGTGACAGAAACAGGCTTTCATAGGTCCCAGATGTGATGTACATATAAAATTAAAACAATAGTATGTGCTCATTTTCACTTCAGATTTGTGTATGTTACTCTGACCTAATCAAAACGTAATAGTCAGATATGATTAAAGCTTTACCCCTCTGGTTAACCAGAGTTTATATACACCTTCAGAAATGTGGCTGGTTGTAATGCTATAGTAACATGGTTTTTACTTAAGAATAAACTGATCCCAAAATTGAGGTTAAACTTGAGTAACTGATGATCAATCAGCACTATGATCGTCATGTTTGAGAATATCAGGATGATTTTAATGCACTTTAATGATTTTAAACATTTCAGAAAATTTGTCATAACTTGATCGTTTCAGTGAATTGATTCAAAACTCTTCAGAGGTTTGTTTATCACAGAAACTTTTCCAAAGTTTTAGTGATAATGTATAATGCAGTCTAGGTTTGAGAGCATACTGGAAATCCTAAAATAAAAATGAAAAACTTGTTTTATTCAAATGTAAAAATCTTTAAATCTGTAAACAAACAACAACAAAGCATCTATAAAAGTAAAACAAAGAATTATGACATAAAGTTAATAACCACATGTTCAATTCAGCACTTTTCTAGATCTTGATCACGTGAATTGTCTTGCTTCCACTGAAGCACGTTTTTTACTTAAATTGTTATGCTAATAAAATTTGTCATAAAATGTATTAAATATAAAAATAGATGCACTTTCACTAGTGGTCTCATATTTTAAAAGCAGAGAAAAATGTCCCTTTAAGTCATTTTAGATGAAATACATATTGTAATATTGATGAAATGTCATCTAAAGACAGAAAGATATTGAAAAACAATTTTTTTGCTATATCACCCAGCCCCAAACACCACCAATATAATTCTACTCATTTATGCAGCTTACAGCTAAAAAAAAAACCCCAAAAGGCTAAATAAAACTTATTCAAAATATATATAAAAAGATAGAGAAAAAGATAGAGGAAGAGAGAACAGAGAGATGGACAGATAAGAGCTAAATGAATGTCAGAAGTGTTACGCTTTGTGCAGTTCTTCAGTTAAATCACCAAAAGGCTGTTTAATAAGTCAACATGTCTTCGGTTAGCAGAAGGACCGCGGGGACCATTTATAGCGGCGTGCGCTTGATGTCACGAGGGGGAGGACGGTAAATGAAGTCGCACAGATGTGCTTGTGTAGATTAATGTCTTCATTGAGCTGCCATTATTTGGCATGACGCATGAGGCTTATTTAAAACAATTACAGACCACTGCTGCCAAACACATCCCAAAACACATTCCACACTCTCTCATAAAAAACAAAAAAAGCATAAAAAAAACAGAAACACATTCACAGGCAGGAAATAGGGCGAGTGGGAAGGGACATTTCAATGACATTATGTCCTTCAAGAGGTGCTGCATCTATTCAACCGGTAAATAGATATGCAAAAAGATCAACTGAACACCTGCTTACTAATGAACCACAATGCTGTTCGAGAGATAGATGGAGAGCGACCCAAAACGACAGGCACAGATACATAGATATCACTGTATGTTTAGCACTCCGCCTGTGTGACACATTTTCCGCCATTTCTGCCGTACATTTGCATTTACGTTCACGGTCTCTGTTGATACATTCTTAGCGGAGCACTATAGAGGTTGAATAATGAGATTTTAAAAACACTTTTCCTTATCATGCTGCTGCAGTGTTCCACTGCATTAACGTCAGGCACGTCTAATCTCTCTCGCTAAGTCTGGGGGGGGGGGTGTATCCGGTGTGCTTTTCTTCAGTAAGGTGTTTGATCATGTAATAAGTGATGTTTATTTTGAGGTCACAGCTCTTAAGTGGCTGCTGACACAGGAAATGACTTCATTTAAACAGGAAATGAACTCAGCTAAGCTTCTGTCACTCCACATCACTTCATAAGTGGCTGTGATTGAGTGCTCAGTTTTTCTATGTGTTGAGGTGTCTGTATTAAAAGAGAGAGTGACAGACAGACAATGAATGAAGGGGATGGAGGGAATTTCTTTTCATGTATGTATATGAAATTCATTTTATTACAAAATACCGTACCTAGTGGCATTTATTTTAACATGGCACTTACTTTGCTGATTTTATAATTTACGGCAACAAAATTCATACATGTTTAGGTATGATTTAAGTGTCCAAATATTTTGGGGTCACTGTGTATTATTATAGTGTATAATTTGTATATTTAAAAATAGTAAATTGATGCAAATAAATAAACAAATAATTTTGCCATGTACATTGAAATATTGTGAATATTATTTTGATTATTTTTTCTAATAAAAAATTATTGTAAAAAAATATTATTAATAATAATAATAATAAATAATAGTAATAGATTAAGAATGTTTTTACGATGGCAATTTTTACAATTGTACAATATCATTATTATTATTATTATTATTATTATTATTATTATTATTATTATTATTATTATTATTCACCAGAGTACTTAGACATATTTAGACTCTTAAGCCACCCTTAAAAATGTATGAAATTAAACAGCATTTAAAAAATATAACCCTTATTAATTTGAATGTAATTATATTATTAAAATTAATAATTAAAATAATTAGTTGAAGAAGAATATTTTCCACAATCAGTAGTTCTGATTGATAATGATTCTATTGGTGGTAATAAATGACGTCTCTTCTGATTTCACAGTTTTTAATAGTGCTTTAAAAAAAAAAAAAACTATATAGTACAAAAAGAGCAAAACCCTTTTTAAAGAACATTGTCTTATCAGTGTAACAACTGCACAGCCTTTTGCTGCCACACACACACACAGTTTGATTGAGATAAGAAAACAGCATGCGCTCTCCCTCTGCATATATTCACCCTGCAGTCATGACACTCACAAATAAGAACACACTTCCTCTCTATTCCTCATTGCTTTCCTTGTGTTTTTCTTCCTCATCTGCATGGCGCTTTGTTCCATGTGCCGCTGTGGTTTACTGAAGCGTAACAGATGAATGAATGTGATACTTTGATTTTATATTTATGTCCTGCAATTCCTGCTCTTTATCAATTTGATATTTGTAGTCGTGCACCAAACCTCTCACCCTCCCTTCCTTCAGCCGGACTCTCTGGGGGAAAAAGAAAAAAGGAGTAATTTATCACTGTGCAGCCTCAGGGTGTTTAACACACACTTGCACACACACACACACACACACACACACACACACACACACACACACACAGAAGCCTTAGGCTTTATTGTTCCTTTGTGGCAGATGGGTTGCCCGCTTTGCACCATTGGTTTTGATGATGCTCTCCCTCTCAGTCTCTCTCTCTGGAATGCACACGCTTACACACTTGCACACCTACTGAAGAGCCTTTATTTGACAGTATGGCACATAAAATGTGTTTTGGGGCCATATGGTCTGCAGTTATTGAATGGACAATAAGTTAGTAAACTCTCCATAGAGAGTTATTTCCTTTGACGTTTACTTTTTTATGCGTGTGTGTGAGTTATGGGTGTTTTAGAATGATTTTTATTGTTTCTAATTTTGTGTTGGTTTTAATTTCAATTGTAAATAGAATTTATGATGTTAATGATTAACCGAAGACATTTCTACGCACAGCAAAAGCTCCTAGTCATGCTCAAATGTTCTGCCTTATGATCTTATCATTTAATCAGGTCGTTTATTGTCTCCTTTGGGCTCGCTAACACTATTTTCGATTCTGATGCAGGAGCAGTTTGTAAAGGTTACATTAGAAGTACATTCACACCGCAGGCGTCACGAACGAATAATATTCACCTGCCTTGTTTAATTCACAAACAAACTCTCTGCTGAATTTTGACTGATTACTATAAGGAAAAACATTATGCTATTCATCTTTGTGTTGAAGTTTAATTTGCAGTGGTGAGACAACGTAGAGACTGAAGGAAGTGCTTTATAAGCATTTTGATGCCTTTTGTTATGAAATGGAGCAGAACGGAAAAAAATGCTTGTAAAATATATAATCAGTGTATAATATAAATACATTATAATTGATTTCTATTGTATAGCACAGAATGAAGAAAAATTTTTGGATATTGTGTTTGCTGAATATACCCAAAAGTCACATAAATTCATTCCAAGTATGTCCAGTAAACTGGTTTTTAATGCGGCTGAGGCAGAAGCACTGTGTCGGCGCCTTCTGGATCCAAGCAGAGAAGATGATAAGACGTTATTAAAAGAGGCTCTTATTTTGAATGGCGAATAGGCCATCTTAATGAACAAGAAAGAGGCTCATACAACATTCTTTTTCTCATGCTTTGCACCTCGCTTTCTCTCCATGCTTTTGCAATTGTATCAGCTAGATAGATAATATGTAACTGACAGATTCTCTTGTGTATAATAATGCATATGCAGATTTGAGATATGTCGAGTAGAGATTTGTATTCAAAGTCGCTTTGAACATAAATGTAGATCAGTCAAGGTCAAACATTCTCTTAGAAATCTGATCCTGATCTTTTTTTGTGTAATTGGTTTCAGTAATATTCTTCTTGTTTTCAGAATATGAATTACTGTTTCAAAGTTTGGGGATTTTTTAGAAACTGTTTTGTTTATTCAGCAAGAATTGCATTAAATTGATCAAAAATTATAGTAAAAACATTTATTATGTTTCAAAAGATTTCTATTAAAAAAAAATGTTCTTTTGCAAATGTTGCCATTTCATGTTAATGTTAAATGTAGGGCTTAAAACAACATTAAATGAAATGTGGTTTAACCAAACCTTAAAATATACATTATTATTCAAAATTTGGGTTCAGAAGTTTTTTTTAAGAAATTAATTTTATCTTGTAAGGGTGCATTAAATTGATCAAAAGTGAAAGTAAAGACTTTTCCATTGTTATATAATAATAATAATAATAATAAATGCTGTTTGAACTTTCTATTCTTCAATAATCCTGAAAAATGTATCATATTATTATTTCATATTATAATTATTAATAGCATGATTTCTGAAGGATCATGTAACACTTAAGACTGGAATATTGATGCTAAAAATTCAGCTTGAACATCACAAGAATATATGACATTTTGAAATATATTTAAATGGAAAAGTCATTTACAGATTGTAATAATATTTCACAATGTTATGGTTTTACTGTATTTTTGATTAAATAAATGCAGCCTTGTTGACACAAGAGACTTCTTTCAAAAACTAAAAAAAATCTTACAGCCCCCAAATACATAAGATGTTATTTGTTTAAATTTTACCTCAAATGATTTGTGAGAGGGCTATTTTGGACACACAATACATAAGATGTTATTTTGAGACTGGCACATTTTTACATTCAGACACACACACACACACACACACACACACACACACACACACACACACACACTCACAAAAGCACTTCATTAAATTGAGATTTCTGGGTAGATTCAATTCGGCATGAGTGAACACATCATGATGTTTCATTAGCCATTATTATACATTCACATGACACACACAACATGCACTCACAACACACACACACACACACAAAAAAACACAAAAACAAACACAAAACACACACACACACACAGCCAGAGACCCCTAATTACATACTTGATTCAATGTAAGCTGGCAGGTGAACTGCAAAATGAACAGGCACACAAAAACTAACAACAAAGGAGGAGAGGAAGGCCGAAAATAGAGGGACAGAATAGCTCTCTCTTTTCACTCTCTAATGCTTAATTGATAAAATCTTTGCTAATTATGCTCATCATATTACATGTGCATCATCAGCCAATCAGGTCCCCTGGTTTTAAAGGTCAGTGTTGGGTGACCTCTGTGTTCTGGAAGGGTCTTCATATTGCAACTAATTAATTCTGCTTGTTTCTGTCCCTCTCTGACACGCAGCTTCAGCGGAGCCTACAATCATTCCATCATTTCCTCTCTCATTATGTTCTTCATGCGCTGTTACGTCTAATCAAAACCGGCACGCTCGTCCTTTAGGATTGTTTTGTTGAAGGGAACAGAGAGAAGAAGCGATGTAGGGAAGGAAGGACAGAAAGAGGGAAAGAAATACATGCAGGTCAGAGAGAGGTGGAAGGAAAGAGAAGGAGAGTGAATTGTAGAGATTCGGGAGTGAGTCCTGATTGTGGTTGCTGAAGGGTTTCGACAGACTGGTGCAGAGAAGAAAGACAGAGTGAGGATTTGATTGAAAAGTGTTTTTTGTGCAGCCTTACAGAATGAGAGAGCACCTGACTGCAGATTATTTATTTATTTGTTTATTTGGATTTTTTTTAAGGAAGTAGGCATCAGACAGGCCTGAGGAATGGAAAGACGCACACAGGGATACTTTCTGTCATGTAGCGTTAGGGCTCATGTTGCTTCACTGTATCTGAGTGCAGCCAAGTCAATCCCTTGATACCAGTTAACGAGATTCACAACCGCTCGCACTTAATTAACTATTAAGCCCACTTTGTTTCTCTACTTGTATTTCTTCAGCTACAGTATGTTCAGCATTCATCCCTCTTTCATTATGTATCCCTCTTACATCTCATCTTTCTGGTGTTATATGCCTCTGTGGTTGACTGATATGAGTGTTTTAGGATGGTTAAAGCCTGATAAAAGGTAATTATATACATGATATATTAAGTCAATGCTTGATTATGTAACACTTTTTAAAGCAGCAGAAGTTGATTTGAATACTGTTTAATATATAATAAAAAATAAAAATAAAAATAGTAACCCAAGGAAATACTGTAAATGTCAAACACAAATGTATTTGATTAAAAAGTACAGTTAAAAGGTAGTGCTTTAAAAATTGCAATTTTAAATAACTGTTTGTATTTGAATATATTTTCAAATGTATTCCTTTGAAGCAAAGCTGAAATTTTCAGCATCATTACTCCACTCTTCAGTGTCATATGATCCTTCAAAAAATCATTACTGATTTGGTGCTTCAGAAACATTCTTCACTTATTATTATCAGTGTTAAAATTTGTGCTGATTCATTTTTTTGTGGAATCCGTGATGCATTATTTTTCTTAGATTCTTTGGTGAATAGAAAGTTCAAAAGAACAGATGTTTATTTGTTTATTTGAAATATAAATCTTTTGTGACATTATAATATGCCTTTTAATTCATCCTTGCTGTATAAAAGTATTCATTTATTTTCATTTTTTAATTTATATGTATTTATTTACTTATTAATGTTATATACTGTATATCATAATGAATGTATAATAATAAATATTACATATTATTATATTTTATATTATATTTTATATGAGAACATAATATTATTGACTCAAAATTTGCTCACAATTTTTTTTAATACTAAATATACACTTGCCGAGCAGGCAAGTGCTGATAATATCTAAATGGTAATTATTGGCTCATAATTATCTCAGATGCTATATTTCTAAATGTAATTATTGGCTCATAGCCTAATCGTTATTTAGAAAGCCACCAAGATATCCAAAAATGGTTCTTTATCAAATATCTCTGGTCATCACCGAGGAGCCGAGCATCAGCCCTACACCGTCTGAGCTGGTTCTTCTGGACTGACCAGGCCTGAGCTGAATTTTTGTGTGCTTATTAAAGAGCTCCGGTGCGACCTGACACACACACACTGCAGCTAAACACTATGCGCTCGTCTCAACAGCACAGAATGCAGCTCTCTCTTTGTCACATTCTCTCGCATCACAGACACATACAAATAGGCAAGCACAAATAAAACGAGCTATACATGTGCATACACACAAACACACACGCACATGCCTGTCACCCTCGGTTTCGTCTCAGGATGGACTCAGGCAGGGTTTGCTGCCGCAGGGTTTGTTTGTGACTGTGTGTGTGACACTGAGCTTAGGTTGTGTGTGCGGTACATGCTGTAGGCTTGTGCGTTATGTAAATGGGAAGAGGGATGTCGGTAATGCCTTCCAAAGCACACACACACACACTCGTACACACTTTCACATGTAAACATATTAAAAACATGTGCAGTGGGGTTCAAAAGCCACATTTGAAATTCTGGAAATAAACTAAATTTTGAAGTTTTTGATAAAAAACTGTTTTTGGTGTGAAAAGAAACAAGCATATTTCATATTTTGCATTATATTTCTGCATTATATACATTTATGACATTGATAATGTGACACTGTACAGACAGACAGATGTTATTGCTTTTATTAAAGCTCAAGCTGCCTCTTGGATCATTTCAACTCATGATGGAGAACATGATCATCAGATCTGATGCAAGTATGTGGCGTATATGCAGCTCAAGTGCAGGATCTCACTGTATACAATATCTTGCAAAAGTCTGAAGTCAGTAAGATATTTTAGAAGAAATTTATGCTTTTGTTCTGTTGTTTTGTTTTGTTCTGCTGTTGTATACTTTTTGTCACTTTTGTACTTCTTTGTACATAATGTTCATAAAACAAAAAATTCCACAAAAATATTAAGCAGCACATTGTAAATCCCCATTGATATTAATTAGTAATGTTACTTAAGCAATTAAGTAATGGCTGTTGAAAATTGAGCTTTGTTATAACAGGAATAAATTACATTGTAACATTATATTAAAAAAAGAAAATAGTCTTTTAAATTTTAACAGTGATTCACAATTTTACTGTTTTTACTATATTTTGATTAAATAAACGCAGCCTTGGCAGGCATAAGATAATTATTTTAAAACATTACCGACCCCAGACCTTTGAATGGTAGTCTGTGCACAAGCATTTATATTCAAATATTTAAAATGGATGTGTGAGGAAGTGAGTGTTGAAACAAAAGAGCAAATGAGGAAGGAATATGTGATGTGACATAGAAACACAGTGAGAGATGCCAGCTGGACTCTGGCTATGTTTGAGAGGAAGAGAGAGAGATGGAGGGAGGGAGATAGACAGAGAAGCAAGAGCAGCGGATTCTGCTAATTACAGCGCTCTGGAAATCATAATTACGCCTTTCAAATGTTGTCAGGAAAGAGAGAGGGGGAAAAAAATCTCGTCTTTCTTTTTGCTCAGTGTTTTGTGGTCCACTACATTCAGACACCAGCATATACTGGTGGCACCATCTGAATTCAAAGCTTTATCTGTTTGAGGCCAAGAGCATGTGTGTGACGTTCATTGTGTGGATGTGTGCATTTCTGGTTGAATATTGCGTGCGTATAACCACTTGAAAAATAAGTCTGCCTTTTCGGGGCGTGCTGGTCATTTATTTTGAGCTCCATTGAATTAGATTACACACAGTCACACCGAAATTTCTTTGGAACATGAAAATGTGATGGAATGAGGTTGCATGAGGCTTTAGGACTGAAGTGTCATCATTGAAACATCTCTGAAGCGCCTTGTGCGTAAGTTTTAAAGAAATAGGAAATTTAAGAGAAAGTTTACCCAACAATGGGGATTCTGTCATCATTTACTCGCTCTTATATCATTCCAAACCCACTGGACTTTTTATCTCGATGTGCGATGGCTAGTAGTCTGTAGAACTTGGTATCATCTATATTCGAATATAAATGTAAGCAGTTATTCTCTGATCATCTCTGTTCTCAGGTAATTATGCACAAATCCAGATTTTGTGTTGTGATCAGTTATGAAGTATGCAAGAAACAATGATATTTGGCTTCAGTAACATCAGACCAGTGTTATTTTAGTATTATTTATAGTATTATGTAATAGTATATACTAAGTTCTTTAATATTTTGAATTTATTTAATTTTTTGGTTTAAGTTTTAGTAATTTTATTATGTGCTTTTGTCATTTTAAACATTTCCATGTAACTATTTTTATTTGAGTTTTAGCAATTTAGTACAATTTATTAACAATTTATTTTACTTTGATATATTTATATATATATATATATATATATATATATAACTATATATATATATATATATATATATATATATATAAACAACAGCATAAACATTCTGCTAAACTTCTCTTTTTATGTCCCATGGAAGATGGAAAAATCACACAGATTTGGAAAGACATAAGGCTAAGTAGATGATATTTTTGAAACTTAGTTTGGAACTATATGAATTTTGTACACTAAGGCCTAATCTTGACCGTCAGAACATATCTGTGTGTGTGTGTGTGTGTGTGTGTTAGCATCAGTACTCTCTTTTGTGTGTGTGTGTGTGTGTGTGTGTGTGTGTGTGGTGAGGTGCTGGCTCTAATAAATTGTCAGGGCTATGATTAATGTTGCACTTCTGTGAGTTGATAGCATCAGTACTCTCTTTCACACACACACACACACACACACACACACACTGAAATGTGACAGTTTGACAGAAATAAATGACTGATATCAAGCCTCCATGGAGTGTGTGCGTGTGTGTCTGTGTACACTACACTGATTGATCTTTGTGGTAAGGTAAGTACCTATACGCTCCTAGATTTCAGATTCAGCCAACTGGAAAATGAGAAACCTTTACATCCCTGCTCCATTAAAAACATGATATCCCTGTAGACACGCACACCATTAAAAATCCCATGATGTCCATTTCACTGAGTGAGACACAGCCAATGTGGTCCAGTCCACACCCGATCAGTCTGACTTTTGTGTAAAGTATATATATTTATATTAATTATATATATTGTAACCTACAGTCTTATTGCTGAAAAGAAAAGGTTCATAGACATGTTTTGTCAACTAGCCATTCAGGATTTACTACATTTGTAGAGAGTGTTATTTGTAGGGTTAGGCCAGATTGGGTCACATGCCACATTTTGCAGTGTCCCCACACAATTTTAAATTGTGATTTCCAGGCCTGAAAAGTTATTTAATTCGATATACATAAAAAAAAATAAATAAATAAAAAAATTATATTAAGCCATGAGTTAATATAATTACATTGACTTATAATTTAAAAAAATTACATAATCTTTAAAAACTGTAAAAATTGTGAATTTTTAAAACCTTAAAAATAATCATGACATTTCACTCTTGATCTTGATGCACTTTCAAAAAGATCCTTTCAGGTTGATTTTTTTTTTTTCATGCAGTATTAACAATTAATTCTGAATAGATAGAACAATAATTGTAATCAGAGCAGTCAGTGTTTTGTGTGTGTGTGTCAGAATAATGATGGTTTAAAACTCATTCGATCCTGGTTCACTGAACTGTCTGACTGTTATTAAGCATCTCCCTTCTCTTCATTGATCATGGTATTTGTGCACTAATTGCTTGATTTAAATACTCTCCTGTCTTGGTCTGAACAGTGGCGATTTTCTCTTAAATGTGTTGGTTGTTGTTGTTGCTCTTCTCAGGTACGGCTGCTCAGGGGAGCCCCCTGCTGGCCTCATTACCGGTGCAGGGTCGCCCGCTGCAGACCCCTCTGGACCTGAAACACTTCCTGCCCTTCCGGCTCAGTGGCTCCTCCCCCCTCAACCTGTTCCCCAACTTCAACACTGTGAGTTCATCAGCAGTCTTGGTTCTATTTACTACATCTCACCTTCCCAAACGTGTCATAATTTAAAGTTAACATTTTAAAGGCATCGCGCTTGGTCCCAAATGTCAGCTCTAAATGTCAGGAACGATTCAGCAGAGTGCAGAATGTTTGCAAAAAGGGCCGCTAAACAGAGGTGTATTGTGTTAGATAGTAATTTTAGATTTAAGACTCGAGCAGCGGCTCAGATTAGGATCTAGATTTAGTTTCAGACTCTCTTAGCACCGTTTTGGAGGCAGTGTGTGTGTAACAGGGTTCTCTTTCTTCTGATATCCGCATCTGGACACACACACACACACACACACCCACACGCCATGGGTTATGTTCGTGAGTGCAATGTCAGTCGACTAAAAATAATATATCTTAGACACCAAGGGCATATCACATATATGCACTGTTAATATATAGTCAGGTGCTGGTTCTCTTTTTGACCAAATCCTTGTGTTTTTTTTTTTTTTACTACATACTACAGTGATAAATGCACCTGTCTCAATAGCAAAGTAGCTGTCAGTGACCTCTCTCCTCTCTTATCCTCCACTGCTTTCCTTTGCTTTCCTTACTGCTTCTCTTCTCTTCTCTTCTCTTCTCTTCTCTTCTCTTCTCTTCTCTTCTCTTCTCTTCTCTTCTCTTCTCTTCTCTTCTCTTCTCTTCTTTTTACTGCTGCTTTAGTGTGCTTATGTCTTCTCTGTTCGTCTTGTCTCTGCTCTTTTAGTCTCCTCTGCTCTGTTTTTCTCTTTACTACTGCTTTGTCTTATATTTTTCTTTTCTGTTCTTGTGTCATGTCATCTCTTTACAGCTGCTTTGTCTCACTTCATCTCATCTCATGTTAGCTATGTTTTTATCCACCTATTTTTATGCGTAGCTGGATGGAAACTCCAAGATGCGCATACATTCTAAAAATGTGCATTAAAATGTATGCACTCAACTAAGTAGGATAAATTTCTTATCCAGTAAGAACTACGAAAAATGCATGAACTATGATGAAAACACTTTTACCGAATAAATTCCTTAAAGCAGTGGTTCCCAACCACGTTCCTGGATGCCCCCCAACACTGCATGTTTTCCATGTCACCTTAATCAAACACACCTGATTCAGATCATCAGCTCATGTGCAGTGTTGGGGGGCCTCCAGGAACATGGTTGGGAACCACTGCCTTAAAGGGGTCATATGGCATTACTAAAAAGAACATTATTTTGTGTATTTGGTGTGATGCAATGTAATGCAGTTTAAAGGGATACTCCACCCCAAAATGAAAATTTTGTCATTAATAACTCCCATGTCGTTCCAAACCCCTAAAAGCTCTGTTCGTCTTCGGAACACAATTTAAGATATTTTGGATGAAAACCGGGAGGCCTGTGACTGTCCCATAGACTGCCAAATAAATAACAGTGTCAAGGTCCAGAAAAGGTATGAAAGTCATCGTCAGAATACTCCATCTGCCATCAGACATGAAATCTGGGTTATATGAAGCGAAGGGAGGGAACACTTTTTGTAAGCGAAGAAAACAAAAATAACAACTTTATTCAACAATTCCTTTGCCAACAGTCTCCTCTGTGTCTCTCTCATATATCACTGTATGCTGCGTATGCTCTTCTGTATCTTCATCCGTGCCACAAGGGTGTGGCTTTTCTTTCTTTCAATCAAAGCTAAATAACACGTAGAAACAGTGCATCCTTGTGGCAACGGATGATACAGAAGAGCATACGCAGCATACAGTGATATGGAGAGACACAGAGGAGACTGTTGACAAAGGAATTGTTGAAAATGAAGTCGTTATTTTTGGTCTGTGGGACAGTCACAAGCCTCCCGGTTTTCATCCAAAATATCTTAAATTGTGTTCTGAAGACAAATAGAGTTTTTACGGGTTTGGAACGACATGGAGGTAAGTGATTAATGACAAAATGTTCATTTAGGGGTGGAGTATCCCTTTAAGGTTAAAAAAACATTATTTGCTACATACTGTACACTATTGTTGCTCGCTCTTCTGAAACGTGTCGATTTTTACAAAGCTCATCGGTCTGAAAAGCGAGGTGTGCTCTGATTGGCCAGCTATCCAGCGCATTGTGATTGGCCAAATACCTCAAGCATGTGACGGAAATGTTACACCCCTCACCATACTGTGATGCTGTGTGCCAGCACGACGAGACAAAACAAGGCATCTGTTGAATCCAGTGGGGACATAATTACTGATTATAATGACTTATACTGTCTTTTTACGCATTGTGTTGCGTATTGTGCTGCGAAAACATGAAACCATGTCTGCATTTATGATCAGCGAAACAACAAACAACAAGCTCTACTCACCACTCAAAAAAAACCACTTAATAATCAACAACAAACAAATTAAATAAAAAAAAAAAAAATGTACTTACAGGCTGAGAGTCAGAAGCACCAGACTGTTCCTGCAAAGTTGGAATTGCCCCTCTTTATAGAACAGCTTTTGAGCACAGATTCATTGTAGGCAATCCACAGCGTGAAGTTGATGTATTTCCTCAGTGACCAGCACGGATCAGCACTAGGCATGATGAAGCGGATATCGTCCTCTTTTGGAAGGCCAAATAAAGTAGTTTCGAAACACACAGCGTCTCCACAACATGGCGGAGGCAGCAAGAGTAAGAATAAAAGTTACGCCTTCTTTTTTTTGCATGAACATTTGGGCAGTGTTATGCAAATCTTCCCACATCTTGACATAGACATGTGGGGGCGTTTAAACGAGCCGTTTTAGCAAGGTGTGGTTAACTCTTAACTTTGATAAATAATATCTCTTTGGAATTGAGACTTTAGTCTTTGCAACATTACAGATCTTCTTTATGCACCAAGAGCTTGTAACACTCCAAAGAGAAAGGAAACATTTAAATCGCATCATGTGACCCCTTTAATGCGCATTAAAAAAGACGTGACTTTGCAATGGGACAGAATGAAACTGGACAAACCAACGGACCAATCTCATTGCACAGCATCTGAAATGCTAGTTTTGACATAATATGCTTGAGCAAAGTCTCGTCAAAGTGCTTTGTTATAATTAACTCCCACAACTGCATTCCCAAACAGCAGACTCCAAAAATAAAATAACATGACCAGGACATGAGTACATCTGCGCACTCTGAAGCATGTAATTTATTGTATACAAAAAAGATTATATACCGTGCCAACTGCAGCATATAAAATTGTCTCTTTTCATCTCTTATTGCTTCTTTTCACCCAATATCACTGCTAAACCTATCCCATTCTCTTCTCTTCCCCCAACTTCACATTCACTTCAAAATCCAATATCTTATCTTTCATCTCTTCTTGTCTCTTCTCTGCTGGTTTCTTCTCATTTCTTCTTGTTTCACTGCTCTTCTTTGGTTTTCACTGCTCCTTCTCATCTCATCTCATCTCATCTTATTTCTCATCTTTTTATTGCATCTTTTCTCTGCTCATCTCATGCATTTTCCTCTTGTCTTTTGTTATCTGTTCTCATCTTTTTACTGTTTCTTTTGTCTTCTGCTCAGCTCATCATATCTCCTCTCTTCTCTCATCACTTCTCAATGGTGTCATCATCTCTCGTCTCATTTCATCTCATCATCTCCTTCATTCCTGCATTAATATCATGCTCCACCATCTCCTGACCCTCTCCAGTACTCAGAGTCAACAATAGGCGGCTTCACCAGACACATACACTCACTGACACACACACATTGACCTGGAAGCGTCCCAGCCAGTCAGGGATGACTGCAGAGGAACAACAAGAACATTCTTGAGGCTCTAAAACAAATAGACGTGCGACCAGCTGCAGAGTCATTGTGATGTGGTGTGTGTTCCCATGGCGAGGGGTGTCAAGGGAAAGTCCCTCGGCCCCGGGCGTCAGGTTCAGGGTTGCCGCTGGAATGGAAGGAATGTGTTTGAATGAGCAGATAGTGAGTCTGGTGATTCGAAGTGATTTGTATACTTTTTTTTTCTTCAGTTCATTTTAACTTCATTTTCTCAACCCTCCCTCAGATGGACCCGGTGCAGAAGGCTGTGATAAACCATACGTTTGGTGTTCCTCAGTCCCTGAAGAAAAAACAGGTCATCTCATGCAATATCTGCCACCTGCGCTTCAACTCCACGGTTAGTGTGTAGTGTGTGTGTGTTTTACCCTCCGCATTTGTGATGACGGACAATGAACATCACGCTTGATGGGTAAAATCTGTTTCATCCCTTACGGCATTTATCTATTTTCTTTCTTTCTTTCTTTCTTTCTTTCGTTTTCTCACTTTGTCTTTGATAATGTGAAATTATCACAGTCCCTTTAACATCTCTCTTTCTCTCTCTCTCTCTCTCTCTCTCTCTCTCTCTCTCTCTCTCTCAAACACACACACAAGCACACACACATTTAACTAGTTAAATGGTACTTCCCATTGACTTCAATTTTATTATTGTAATTACTGCAGACTTACTGTAACCCAATCCCTATTAAGCAATATAAGGCACTATATTGAATACAGTATAGCACAGCCTTAAGTCTCTCATTGCTTACATAAAATTGGTGCTACATAAAATAAAGGACAGACATTTTCATTAAAATATTTTATTGAAATATGTTCACCCCAAAATGAAAATTCTGTCATTATTTGCACTTCTGTGTAGTTCCCAACCCAAATGCTGTTTTTTTCCATTGAGCACAAAATAATTTTTCTTCATACAATTATTTTGCATACAACAACATTTCATGGTGATCATGGCTGTTAAGCACCAAATAGCACTGTAATAGTGAATCATATGACTAGTTTGCTATATTTTGAATCATATGTTAGCTTTGAGAGAAAAACTGACCAAAATGTAGGTCGCTGAAAATCTTCCCCTCAGCTGCAGCTCATTCACATTTAGTTGTAACACACAAGACACCTTTATTGGATCTCAAGATGTGTCCCAATGAAATTTCCCAGTGAGGTTCAGGAATACAACTACAAAAATTCACCCTGTTCCTCAATCAAAGCTATTATATTAGCTAGGAAGACTTGAAATACAATGTGTCATAAGAACTACTTTCATGGAAACAGTCTTAACAGTCAAAATCACCTCAGCCCTTATCCATTTTTTGTTTGTTTGATGGCAAATAAAAGATTTGTGCGGGTTTAGAGTACAGCTTTTTATGTATGTTTATTATATATAAATAACATGATCCAGGCAGCTTTAACAGTCTTTGTTGTTTCTGGCAAGTCCAGTGCTGCGTTGGACAGCATGTTTGAGTGGAGAGAAGATCCTCGCAACTGAGATGATGTGCATTAAAAATGAAAGCATGCTCATGTCCATTGCCAGATTCATGCTGCTTATGTTGTAATAAAGAGTAATGTCCCACTCACATTTAGTGTCTGTCAGCCTCTGGGTGACACTTGATCAGTTTCAGGGCAGTTTGCAAGAATTTTGATGACTGTATTTTCATTTTTGGGGGTACTGTCCTGTCACTCTATTGCTTCTGTTTTTTTCAAATGTGTATTGTATATACACATACACATATATATAGAGAGAGAGAGAGAGAAAGAGAGAGAGAGAGAGAGAGAGAGAGAGAGAGAGAGAGATTGTTTCTTCAGACTTTTTTCTGCTATTTTGTCCCACATTCACACAAAATATTGTACATGACTTTAGTCATGAAAATGAACCTGTGCACCTAATCCTTGTGTATTTGTATGTTTCTGAAAGCTGTGGAAAAACTATTGAATAGGATGTAATTTGTAGTTCTGCTGTTTAGTTTTCACTGCTGTTAAAGGTATTTTTAGCCCAGATATATTCTGATAGAGAAGCCCAACAAAGTTTGCTCAGTCAGACGTCTGAAAGCCTATCAATTGCTCATTAGTTTCCCACTGCTTGTGGTTTACCATATCTATCTCTCCGTCTGTCTCTCTGTCTTTTTGTTTTTCTGTTAGCCTGTCTGTCTGTTTCCTCTTGTCTCATTTTACTCTCTCTATTCTAACATTCTCTTATAAGCTGGTAGAAATATTAAATAGCTGGTTGAAACTGTGAAAGATTATTACAATTTACAATGTTTTCTATTGTTTTTATGTAAAATGTAATTTATTCCTGTGATGCAAAGCTGAATGTTCAGCATCATTACTCCAGTGTTCAGTGTTTCTCTGCTCAAGAAACATTTCTTATCACTGTTGAAAATGTTTTTGTTTTTTTTGGAAACTGTGGTAATTGTTTTCAAGATTCTTCAACAAGTAAAAAGTTCAAAAGAACAGCTTTTATTTGAAACAGAAATCTTTTGTGACACGATTAATTGTAGTATATACAGTATATGTATACACCTATCAGGCATAACTTTATAACCACTGACAGGTGAAGAGAATATCTCTTCATCATGGCACCTGTTAGTGGGTGGCATATATTAGGCAGCAACTGAACATTTTGTCCTCAAAGTTAATGTGTTAGAAGCAGGAGAAATGGGCAAGCGTAAAAATTTGAGCGTGTTTGGCTAGATGACTATGTCAGAGCATCTCCAGAACTGCAGCACTTGTGGGGAGTTCCTGGTCTGTGAGGCAGTGTGATGCTTTGTGCAGTGTTCTGCTGGACAATCCTTGGGTTCTGCCATCCATGTGGATGTTACTTTGATCACCACCTACCTAAGCATTGTTGCAGACCATGCACACCCTTTCATGGAAACAGTATTCCCTGGTGGCCGTGGCCTCTTTTAGTGGGATAATGCACCCTGCCACAAAGGAAAAATGGTCCAGGAATCGTTTGAGGAGCACAACGAGTTTGAGGTGTTGACTTGAGCTCTAAATTCCCCAGATGTCAATCTAATCAAGCATCGGTGGGATGTGCTAAATAAAGAAGTCTGATCTATGGAGGCCCCACATCACCACTTACAGGACTTTAAGGATCTGCTGCTAACATCTTGGTGCCAAATACCACAGCACACCTTCAGGGGCCTAGTGGAGTCCCTGCCTCAACGGCTCTGGGCTGTTTTGGCAAGAAGAGGGGACCAACACAATATTAGGAAGGTGGTCATAATGTTATGCCAGATTGGTGTATATATGTGTATGCACACATAGTTGTGTGTGTATGTATGTGTGTGTGTGTGTGTGTGTGTGTGTGTGTGTGTGTGTGTGTGTGAGCAGGAGTGTGTGTGAACATCCTTCCTCCTCATCTGTTCTGAGCAGACAGTGTTGTCAACTCCGTCCCTGGATGAGGGTCATCTGCTAAATACTTAAGAGGATTTGAGCGGGTTTATTACTCCCTCTGGACCCACAGACTCATTTCTGCGCTGATATTAGCCCGAGATTTGTTTGATGAACTGGATGTTAGCTTTGATTTGCAAGTTGAAAAACTTTAACCAACTGCCATTCCATTTGCAATTTAAAATGTTACTGCTATGCTTTTTAAACAACGTTATTGTCATTTTCAAATCAATTTCAGTTTTTAAAATTACTTCGGTATGCAGTAAGGGATTCACAGCTCAGCATGTCAACAGCTCATTTTCGCTTTAATTACAGTACATGCTGAATTATTACCGCACAGAAATCTGGATTATGGCAATAGATGATTGCAGGAGTCTA
Source organism: Cyprinus carpio (assembly GCF_018340385.1). Classification (NCBI taxonomy): domain Eukaryota; kingdom Metazoa; phylum Chordata; class Actinopteri; order Cypriniformes; family Cyprinidae; genus Cyprinus; species Cyprinus carpio. Next base: position 26,060,071 of record NC_056599.1, on the reverse strand, counting down.
GAAAAAATTTTGTTTTTGGCTTGAAGAGGTGTTGTACTGTGTGTCTTTGAATACATCACAATGCCAATCATTATCTCTCACACTCACACACTACATTTATCAACAGTGTAATTATAAAGTGTGTTTCAGTTGACACCTGCAATTGTAATTTGGGCCCTCTGCTGGGCATTTACTCTTATCACCTTAATCCATACTGTGTGTGTGTGTGTGTGTGTGTGTGTGTGTGTGTGTGTGTGTGTGTGTGTGTGTGTGGGGGTGTGTGTGTGTGTGTGTGTGAGAGAGTGTGTGTGTGCATAGAAGCAAATACACTCAAACATACAGTGCCCTCCATAAGTATTGGATCAGTAAAGACAAACAAAACTACAGAGTTTGCTGTGGAGTCAAGAAATCTGTAAATATGATTAAAAGATGAATATGAGACAAAACTACAGAATGTCTCATTTTATTATTGGTTGCACAAACAACCATAGATGTTTTACCAGCTAAGAAATCAGCACTTTTAGAGTTCATCCCCACTATCTGATGTGAGCATCATAAGTATTGGAACAGCTGCCTCACAGGTCTTTCTAAGTGTTCAGCTGTGTCCTGTTGCATTAATTCTTCAGGAATTAAAAACACAGGGATTGTGTCGTATCAGTTATATCCATTTGCTTCTGCATTCTAAGTCTTGCATTCATGATGACACACACAAACCAGGATGAAGACGAGGAAGCCGACTCTGAAAGAAAAGCAAGCAATTTTGGATGCTAAAGGAAAAGAGGAAGTCAATTAGAAGTAAAGGAAAACAAAGGGCATGGAGAAATCAAGAGTTTGAAACTACCGGCGACATCAGCAACCACGATGACCTGATCGGGCTGAGAAAAACAACAGTAGTTTTCAGACAAATCATAAAAGCTGTGAAAATGAACCCTAAAATACATGTCTGTAAAAACACCACAACCTCCAGAAAGCTGCGGTGGAGCTCTGACAATCTACAGTCCACAGGAGAATTTGACACAGAATTACAGAAGCTACAGCAAGATGCAAACCTCTGACCAGCAGCAAAAATAGAAAGATTCTTCACAAATTTGAGCCAGTAGAGTTTTGGAAGTTGATGGACCGATGAGACGCGTCCCCGCCAGATTAACCTTTATCTAAGTGATTGGAAAAGCAAAAGTGTGGAGGACAAAAGGGAACTGGCAAATTTGATCCTAAGCATACAACCTCATCTGTAAAGCTTGGTGGAGGTGGTGTCATGGCATGGGCATGCATGGCTGTCTCTAGAACAGGACCTCTTAATTTTAATGATGACTTGAAATGTATGATGATGACAATAGCAGAATGAATTTGGAAGGGTACAAAATCATCTTGGCTACCAATATTCAAGAAAATGCCACCAAACTCATTAGAAAGCACTTCATATTGGATCAGGACAATGACCCAAAACACCCTCTCAGTTCAGGCAAGGACTTTAAAAGAAATGGAAAGTTCTACTGATATGTATGTTATGTTGGTCTCTGAATTTGTTTTTTTTTTGCATTTATTTTTGTTTTTTGTAAATATTGTAATAGTCTGTTTGCATAATAAAAAAACAAAAAAAAAAAAAAGAAATGTAAAGTCTTAGATTGCCCAAATCAATCTCCAGATTTAAATCTGATTGAACATGAATTTCACCAGCTGAAGAGGAGACTAAAGACAGAAACTATGTCTATGGGTTAAAAACTCAAATCTCCTACATCAAACAATGGGAAAAGCATTTCAAAGGATGAGACCAAGAGTCTGGTGATGTCTGTGGGTTGCAGGCTCACTGCTCTGATTGCATGCAAGGGATCTGCAACTAAATATTAGCTTTTAAATCTTTTACATCTGCCTTAAATTCAACTGTTCCAATACTTATGCTCACATCAAATAGTGAGATGAACTCTAAAAGTGTTGTCCTTTTTATTTGGTAAAACATGTGTGTGTCGAAAGACCTAATAATAAAATGTGACATTCGGTAGTTTTGTCGCCTATTCTTCTTTTTGTGCATATAGTGTTCACTATGAGTTTAGTGGCCAGTGTTTCAAGAGAATCATTTAAATTGGCTTAAATGTAAAACACACACAAACACTACTTGTACTCTGCACAGTGACAATATTCTGTGCATATTTATTTTATATACACTGTTTATTTGCACTTCTGGTTAATGCTAACTGCATTTCATTGGCTCTGTACTTGTACTCTGCACAGTGACAATAAAGTTGAATCTAATCTAATCTAATCTAATATGCATATCTGTTGTCATGTAAACTGTGAGTCAAGAATTTTGACCCACATACTAATTAGTATATGTTTTCCAGATTTAAGAATAATTGTAAAGAGACCAAAACTATGAAATAACATAAAACTGCAATCTATGTAACAATGTTAGTCAAATAATAGTTACAAAAATAAAAAATGTCTTATTTGCTTTTAGCCTCAAAAGCAATACTGCACACCCTGGACTTCTCTCCAACTTTGTGAAGTTCATCCCGGGATGTTTTCAAGATCTCATGTATGCTGGGTACTTCATTAAATATACAAATAAATTTTAGAGTTGTTAGGACATTGAATGTATGGGGAAAAAACAGGATCTTGCTAAACTTCACATAAAATCTCATGACTGGTGTGAATGTCTGCATGTTCCTGTAAATGTGAGAAGTTCTATAAAGGTTTTGTATTCCTTTCACTCTTTCTGTCTTTCTGTAGAATCAGGCTGAAGCTCATTATAAAGGCCATAAACATGCTCGTAAGCTGAAGGCATTAGAGGCTCAGAAGAACAAACAGCAGAGACGACAACTCGACAACACACATCACAACCGAGACAGAGAGAAGGACCGAGAGAGGGACAGGGAGAGAGACAGCAACAGAGTAAAACTGAGCGCTCCGGATCCACTTCCTGCCCTGTTGGATGACACCGCCATGGAGGAAAGTAAGTGAACTCACAGATGATTAGCTGCGCGAGTGGGAGTTTTTGTTACTGCATGAAACATGCCTTGATGCGATTAAAATGTGTTACTGACAACATAAAGTGCATCTGCAACATATTTAACTTCTGTAATCTGACATCTCTCAGAGTGTGTCGAGAATATTCAGCTTCAAATATGGTATTATGACTGTGAGCACACAGGTTATAATATATATATAATATATATAATATATATATATATATATATATATATATATATATATACACTCACCTAAAGGATTATTAGGAACACCTGTTCAATTTCTCATTAATGCAATTATCTAATCAACCAATCATTATGGGCAGTTGCTTCAATGCATTTAGGGGTGTGAGTCCTGGTCAAGACAATCTCCTGAACTCCAAACAGAATGTCAGAATGGTCATTCAAGCTAAAGAAAGGTGCAATTTTGAGCGTGGCATGGTTGTTGGTGCCAGACGGAAAGGGAAAAACATCCAGTATGCGGCAGTCCTGTGGGCGAAAATGTCTTGTTGATGTTAGAGGTCAGAGGAGAATGGGCCGACTGATTCAAGCTGATAGAAGAGCAACTTTGACTGAAATAACCACTCATTACAACCGAGGTATGCAGCAAAGCATTTGTGAAGCCACAACACGCACAACCTTGAGGCGGATGGGCTACCACAGCAGAAGACCCCACCGGGTACCAATCATCTCCACTACAAAATAGGAAAAAAGAGGTTACAATTTGCACGAGCTCACCAAAATTGGACAGTTGAAGACTGGAAAAAATGTTTGCTGTCTGATGAGTCTCGATTTCTGTTGAGACATTCAGATGGTAGAGTCAGAATTTGGCGTAAACAGAATGAGAACATGGATCCATCATGCCTTGTTACCACTGTTCAGGCTGGTGGTGGTGGTGTAATGGTGTGGGGGATGTTTTCTCGTGGCACACTTTAGGCCCCTTAGTGCCAATTGGGCACGTTTAAATGCCACGGCCTACCTGAGCTTTGTTTCTGACCATGTTCATCCCTTTATGACCACCATGTACCCATCCCTCTGATGGCTACTTCCAGCAGGATAATGCACCATGTCACAAAGCTTGAAAACATTTCAAATTGGTTTCTTGAACATGACCAATGAGTTCACTGTACTAAAATGGCCCCCACAGTCACCAGATCTCAACCCAATAGAGCATCTTTGGGATGTGGTGGGAACGGGAGCTTCGTGCCCTGGATGTGCATCCCACAAATCTCCATCAACTGCAAGATGCTATCCTATAAATATGGGCCCAACATTTCTAAAGAATGCTTTCAGCACCTTGTTGAATCAATGCCACGTAGAATTAAGGCAGTTCTGAAGGCTGAAAGGGGGTCAAACACAGTATTAGTATGGTGTTCCTAATAATCCTTTAGGTGAGTGTATATATATTACTCTTCATAAAACAACTTGATAACATTAAATGCAAAGAGTGAAAATCTGGGCCAGAAATACAAGTGTTAGTTTGTGACTGCCTCAAGAATGTCTGGAGAAAACAAAGACAACTTTTTGTTAAGATCATGTACTTTTTACTTTTGTCATTTTGTTTTAATATGCTTTTTAGAAGAATCTTGCATTTAGCTTGCCTGTAGTTCCTTCACTGCTGTGAATATCCTCCAGTCTTGCTCTTCATGATCTGTCCTGTATATTAAGGGGATTTCATTTCTGACTGAAGGACTTGGGGAAGTACTGTGACACAGAGAGCAGAACAACAAACCAACAGAAGGCTTTGAGCCATCCCTCTCCAATAATCTCTACCTTTTCATCCCTTTTAAACTCTTTCTTTCTTCTCCTCTGCCCAAACTCTATAGAATATGATTTTAAAGGCAACCTGAATATGGGCCCAAGGGATACGATAATGGAAAAAAAAAAAAATGAAAAAAGACGCTTGAGTATGAAAAAGAGAGAGAGAGAGAGAGAGAGAGAGAGAGAGAACAAATGTAAGTGGAAGGATAGGGCAAAAAGATAGAGAGCAAGAACACCAAGCTCATCAAATCACATTTTAATATTCGGCCCCATTCACACAAACACAACAGTGAGAGTAAAATCACAAGTGAAGAAAAGGAGAGATTAGATAAGAGAGAACAAAGAGAGCGAGAGAGAGTTTAAAAGAGGCTACAGAGATGGGCTATTAGAGAATGAGAATAATAACACTAGCAATTTTCAACTCAGTCTCAAAGCTTTTGTGTTTGGATTAGCTCTCATGCACATGCCAACACATTCTTCATACCAGCTATTTGCAAAAATACAAAAATGTACTTGCTGGTGGCTTCTGGGAATGTCTAATCGGTCCTGTAAGCACAATATTTTACATCAGACCCAAAACAAACCAATCTTTAGGATGTATACATTGTTGTGTGGAAAAAACTGCTAATAACAATTTTTTTTTTTGTTTTTTTTTTGACTACTTTTTTTTTAGTTGGACTACTCTAAACTTGACACTGCATCAGATGCATCTGGAGCCACACTGTTAGCATGCTAATTAACCCTATGATTTCATATGTATTAAGGCTGATTTATACTTCTGCGTCGGACCTACGCCGTAGCCTTTAAGCCGTAGGCTATGCATCAGTTTTCTTTTATACTTCTGCGTCGGTGTCCACGTCGATGTGCAGTACACATGCAAACCACTAGTCTGCAGTGTCCACGGGCATGTTGCTGGTGTAACCTGCAGTACCACGACAAAAGCCAAAGAAGAAGTGGCTCATCGGAGAAGCGTTATAGCCATGACGGCGGCAAATAAATATCAAATCATTATTTAAAACTACAAAAAGAGAAAACAATGGAACAGGAGAAGATGGCATTCTTTCCATCTCCACAAGGACTTGTACCACGGCAGATCAACATTGTTTGTCGCGAACAACTACTGATGTATAATGCTATGTAGTATAATAAATGAAAAGACACTTGTTATTTGCTTTGTTTTATTTTATATAAAGAAGGTGTAAAATTAAAATATATTAAAGCCTGTGTTCTTGTGGTCCGTCACACCAAACCCAAGTACATATGAAAGAAAGGGTTCTAGCAGACCAATCACAGTGCTTGTGGTCTGTGTATAACACACACTCCGATCTATTTATAGATACACGTCACGCCACGCCACAGCATTGTTAGGCTATGCGTAGGCTACGCCATAGGTCCGAAGCGACGCAGAAGTATAAATCAGCCTTTACATTTGTTATGTGGCTTCTACATCATTAACAGCTCTTTATATATATATATTTTACTATATGTTTTCTGCCCCCCCGGTGGATCATTTATGCTCTTGAGGATTTATAATAACTTTCAAATATTATTTCCAAAAAGTGCAACTTGCAAAGCATGTTTTGTGCTGTGAAATCTTTGCCTATTCTGATAAAGTAACAGCAAGAATAAAATTAAAATCTTCAAGTAAATTTACATAATGAATATTTGTAAAACATAAAAAATGATTTATTATGTGCACCACAAAATCATCAACTGATTATATATTTTATGTATAAGTTGAGCATTAGACTTTATTTCATTTTCGAATTTTAAAACATAAAAAAAGCACAAATGTCAGGGCACCACCAAAACACTTCTCCTAGGCCCCAATAAATTTTATGTATACTCCCGACAGGTATATACAGGGGATTCAGTAAAAATTAGGACTTTGTGAAAAGTACTGTGACACAGAGAGTAATGATAAAAAAACCAACAGAAGGCTTTGATGCATTGCCCTCTCCAATGAAATATCTCACTTTTTTTATCCCCTTTTAACTTTGATGATATCTTTCTCATCTGTCTCCTCTCGCCCAAACCTATAGAATATCATTTTTTAAAAAGGCAACCATGAATTCCATGGGCCCTAAGGGATACGATAATGGAAAAAAAAAAAATGAAGAAGGAGGGAGTCAGAAACTGCTAAAGACTGAGTCAACTGCTATAAAAAACCCAGCCTGTATGAAAACTCAAGAGAGAGAGAAGGGTAAGGAGAGAGACGAGAGAGACTGCTTCCACGAACAAATGTAAGTGGAACCCTAGGCAAAAAATAGGGAGCAAGAACACCAGCAAGATAAAATCAACATTTTAATATTCGGCTCCCGCCATCATGGTGACCACAACTTGGCAACGATGAGGGGGGAGCGTACAATCAGAAGTGAAGAAAAGGAGAGATTAGATAAGAGAGAACAAAGAGAGCGAGAGAGAGTTTAAAAGAGCTACAGAGATGGAGAATGAGAAGATTAGCGCTTGCAATTTTGTCTCAAAGCTTTTGTGTTTGGATTAGCTCTCATAGCACAGAGCCAACCGATTCTTCCATACCAGCTATTTGCAAAAATACAAAAATGTACTTGCTGGTGGCTTCTGGGAATGTCTAATCGGTCCTGTAAGCACAATATTTGAGTTCAGCTGACCCCAAACTGAGCAGTTTTTAGGATGTATACATTGTTGTGTGGAAAAACTGCTAGTAGCATTGTTTTTTTGTTTTTTTTTTGACTACTTTTTTTTTAGTTGGACTACTCTAAACTTGACACTGCATCAGATGCATCAGGAGCCACAGCAGGTTAGCATGGGTCTGGTTTAACGGTGCCATGTCATAGTAATTAAGGCCTGATGTAGTTCCACTGTGTCTGTTTACCAAGGGCATCAGTCATGCAGCCCTCTGTAGGCTATGCATCAGTTTTTTGGAAGCTTATACTTGCGTTGGTGTCATCACGGAAATGTGCAGGGAGATGCAAACCAGCTGTCTACAGTGTCCACGGGATGTTGCTGGTGTAACCTGCAGTCTCACAGTGCACAAGAGCCACTCAGGTAGAAGTGGCTCATCAGCTTCCAGCTTATGGCCATGAGCGGCGGACAAACTAATATCTAATCATTAAGCCACTTATTGAAAACTAACAAAAAGAGCCAAAACCCGGAACAGGAGAAGATGGGCATTCTTTCCATCACAAGGACTTGTACCACGGCAGCAGATCAACATTGTTGTCCTGAACAACATACCTGATGTATAATGCTATGTAGTAGAATAAAAGTTTGAAGACGCAAGACCCAACAATTTGGTGAGTTTAAGGCCGCTATAATAAGCATCCTGGGCCTCCATAACACCTTAACAGTGGCCACAGTATAATTACACCATGCCCGCCGCATACGGACAGCAGTCATTTCTGCAATAAGGATTCCAAGACCAAGAGTATTCTGGGCACCTAACTGAACACGCTGTTCGATTTTTGGAAGGTTGCACGTTTTTGCTATTAAAAAACACTTTTTCGGCACATGCTAGGACGGAATAGGTCCTGACGCACGACCGCAGAGATAGGAATTTTGGGTTTTCATGAGCTGTATGCCAAAATATCAGTATTAAAGCTCAATATAAAGATGCTGGAAAATATTTCAGTATGTTTTGCAATGAATGTAAAACAGCATATGAAAGTATTTATTTGTGCATCCTTACCATTAAAACCTAATGATCAACTTTTTCACAATATGCTAATTTTTTGAGAAGGACCTGTATGTATTTTGTTATATATATATTTAACATTATTTATACATTTGTAATGTATATAAAAATTAGATTTTGTAACAAACATTAAAATAATATTTTATTAAAGATGTATTTAGACTGAAAACCTATATTTATTTGTTAAATTATCTATTACATTTATATATTATCTATTCATTTGTTTATATTATCTTTATTAAGGGGAAGTTGTGGCCTAGTGGTTAGAGAGTTTGACTCCTAACCCTAAGGTTGTGGGTTTGAGTCTCGGGCCGGCAATACCACGACTGAGGTCCTCTTGATCAAGGCACCGAACCCCAAACTGCTCCCCTGGCGCCGCAGCATAAATTGCTGCCCACTGCTCTGGGTGTGTGTACAATGCAGTATTTTGGTCACTGATGGGTTAACATTCTCATTTAACAGATAACACACTCTTAAACCCAGTGTCGTCTCACACACGTTCACACACACGAGAGCTAATCACTCAGTGGATTTTGAAATGCTCTTATGCTAACGCGAGCACACACACACAGACACACAAATTGAGCTGATTGCATGATGAAATTAGCACTGTTCTGTCATTAAGCTCGCAGCTGCAGGGGCCAATCACAACTCTACAAGCATGTCAGCTGTTATTAACAGCTATAAGATGCCTGAAATGGAAAGGGAGGATGGGAGGGGGGTTCTGGAAATTTCTAAAGGAAGGGGTCCATTTTATAACAGCCATTGAAACACTTTGAATGCTCTTGCTGTCAGATGTCACAGATCCTTTTTTTCATGAGCTTGCTGATGTAGTATGAACAAGTGCGGTTTTTACATTTGCTGAATTATTTTTACAAAGAGAGAGAGTTAAATATAGCCATCATGCTCTATCCTGTTCTCTTCGGTCTCCGTCACTCCATTCTTCCACATCCATCCCCGCATGTTTCACATTGCATGTCTTTGCAAAGAGTGAGCTGTCCAAAACGGAAAGAGTGACTCAGATCATATTAGTCTTTGAAGATCAGTTTTACAAGCCCACTGCAAGACACACACACACACTTCCACAGGGAGATGGGCACCGAGTGTTACCCAAGGCAATTCTCTCCATTTCATTAACTTTCGCACATTTCTCAGGTGTGAAGGCAAACCTCACACACACACACACACACACACACACACACACACGTGTGGTCGCACCCAACCTTCCTTTTCCATTTCCTGCTCTTTTTTCCTTAAACGCTTCATCTGTACCCCCTAAGGAACCCCCTTTTAGGGGAATTGGTATAATCTAAATGTCAATGAGGCACAGAAGGATCAGTCTATCTGATTCCCCAGATGGGGGAATTCAGCAGATCTGTGCACATATCAAAAACGGCCCTATATGTCGCTCCTCACAAACATGTATGCTAAATAAACACTTTCACATGTTTAAATCTTGTGCAACTCAGCAAAACTAAGGCATCACTTCAGCACTCTCTGATAGGTCCTAAATTTACAAACACCTATTACGTGTCACGCAGAAGGGAGTCCTGCCAGGGGAGGTCTCTTACGTAGACTTCATTAGAGTCTGGAATGACTAGTGACTGCTGACATTGATTTGTTATTGTAATTTTTTTCTTCTCCTCTACACTTTTTTCTCAAAATACACCCTATATACAACAAAAAACAAAAATTAAAAAAATATATAACACATGAAAACTAAATAAAAATACCCTTAAAATCAAACATAGAAATATATATATCACACACAACTTACACAAAACTCAGCAGACTTTTTATGTGTGTGTGTGTGTAATTTTAGTGTTTGGTTCTTAAATGTCTTTTGAATTTCAGTAGTTTGTGCGATCGGCCGCCAGTAATTCACAACACTATACATTCTGTGGTCAGCACAAACCATGTTTATCCTTATTTCAGCCTGTGTTTAATGTAGTCTGGGTCATGTTTTATTTTGCCTTGTTCATGTTTTTGAGGATGAAAGCATGTCTAAGCCTGTCCATGTTGTCCTTTGTGTAATTGGCCATTTACATTTATGCATTTGACAGATGCTTTTATCCAAATCACTTTACATTGTATTCAGTCTCTACATTTTTTTCAGTTAATGCATTCCCTGGATAAATATGATGAATTTTCACAATTTTATGTTTTAAGACAGTTTGTAAAGAGGACTATTTCTGTGGCCAACATCAATGGGTTCCAACCCATCAAATATGGGTTGAAAATTGTTATTTCTAGTTGACATTTTTAGGTTTGTTTAGATGGTAAAAACATGGTATTAACTGTTCTGTGTGCTCCTGGTTTGATTTCTCACTGCCCTGGCTGCTATGGCCCTTATCTTCTTTTTTAACAGAATGGATCAAATACAAGGACACAGCACTTGAGATTCAAAGGCAGACTTACTGTAAATAAATGGTCAAAATAAAACTTCAGGACATGAGCACTGAGTCTGTTAAAGCACAACCTTAATAATGTTGCATGACTGAAAACAGTCATTCTGAAAGTGTCTGTATTTGTGTTTGTGTTCCTGTGCATTTCTGCCAATTTGGACACTAGCCCACAGCTAAATTGCAGCTAGCAGACATTCAGATGTTTGAGTGGAATATTTTTATGCTGTATAGTGGTGCTCTGCTGATGGATTTCTGCTTTCACTTACTGATCGTTAGATTGATTTTCAGCTAATAAGTAAAACAACACATATACACACAACATAGTTTACAGATATCTCCCAGATGGTCTATTGTTATTATTTGCTTGTGTCTGCCTTTTTGTTACATATTTCAATTCATGGTGGTCTAAAATATCTGGAAAGAGCTCTGTATTCCTGTTTATCTCAATGATAGTTACTCTGTTGCGCAGTATCCCCTTGAAGTACCTGATTTGAAATCTGCTATTCTGAAACTTGTCAGGACATTTTTCATTTTGAAAACATGAACCGATTCACAGGCTTTTTAAAGGAATTAAAGAGATAGTTCTCACTTGAAATCATATGGACAAAATGTATTTTGCTACCCACTTAAAAATATTCAAATCTTGGTCCAGGTCAGGATACAGTATTGATGTATTGAAATGACAATGTCCCATTTTTAAAGGATTCATAAACAAGTCCACAAAATCAGTATAAATGATTAATTTACAAATCAGAGCAATTGGTTCTTGTACTGCATTGCAAGCATAACTTTAGAAGACTTGAAATATGCATTGTACTATATAATCCATGTTTATTCCACTTTTATAATTGTTTTATTCAATATTTTGGTGCTTATTTGTCATCTTGCAGTTTGACGGCCACAGAATGCACTTGTGCTTTGTAAATCATACAGGCTTAAAATGAGAGTAACTATCCCTTTAATATAAACTCGAACACTTAAACTCAAATATTCAGAAACACTCCTGTAGTTTTGTGTAATTGATGTGTGACTCATTCACTTCCTCTCTCTTCAGCTGCTGCCTGTGACTCAGATCCTGTCGTGAGGGTGGATGATGCTAACTCTAGTTCAGTGGTCCTGACACCTGTATCGGAGGTGTCATCTGCGGACCTGTCTGTCTCCTCGCCTCACTTCCAGACCCCGGACGGTCTGCTGGAACCCACCGGTGCCCCCAGCGAGCCAGTCGCTCAGCATGACAACCCTACGGGGGACACACCGGCAGAGAAAGACCCCAAAAAGACCAAACAACATCTGCATTGCCCCATCTGCAAAGTCACAGTCAACTCCACCACTCAGATGGATGCTCACAATAGTGGTGCATATCTTTCTTTATTCATTTATTTATTTACACTACCATTCAAAGGCTTGCGTTTAGTAAGAATTTTTTAAAGAAATTAATCAAAAGTGTCGGTAAATACATTATTAATGTTACAAAAGATTTCTATTTCGAGTAATTACTGTCCTTTTAAACTTACTAATCATTAATCCTGTTTCCAAAAATATTAAGCATAACTTTTTTCAACATTGCTAATAAGAAATGTTACTTGAGCAGCAAATCAACATATTAGAATGATTTTGTTTAAAGTTTGTTCAAAAATAATATTACAACAGTAATATTCTTAAATATTACTGTTGTAATATTATTTTTGAACAAATAAATGCATAAGAGACTTCTTTCAAAAACTTTAAATTCTTACTGATCGTTAACTTTTTTTGTTTTTTAACTCATGAATCAACCTCATAAATGAATAAACAAATGTGAATAATCTAACAAATCTTTTTCATCATACAGCATTAAAATTTTATCAGCTTCATAACAAACACTAATTAGTTTTTTAATGATATTGTACCTATAGACCTAATTATAGACTGTTACTTCATAATTATTCAACACCTTTGTTTTACACATTTTCGTTTTGAAGATAATTTCATAAATTCAATGAATTTAGTTTGTGTGCATAAATAAGTAACCTTCATCATGTGAATTCCTTACTTTTCCGCTCTTCACAGGCACCAAGCATAAACTAATGATGGAAGGACAGAGCGTTCTGCCACGACGACGAGGGAAGGCAATGTCGTCCCGCCCCTCTTGTAAAAGCAAGCGATTGGCCAGTAAGGGGAGTGTGGGTGTGGCCAGCAAGAGCTTCTGCTGTGAAGTCTGCGAGATTCATGTTAACTCTGAGACTCAACTTAGCCAGGTAACATAAAACAAATTAGCTCACATGCATGTGACACACTGGAATATCGGAAAAAAATGTTTTAAGTAACATTATTGCTCAGAGACCATCTTTGGGTCCTAATTTGCCATTTTAGACTAAAATTTAAATCCAGCCTTGTTCACATTTCTGTGTTCTCTACTACTTAACCTAGCCTAACTAGCTGTTTTTATAGCCAATACAGTAACTAGTAGCTACTGACACATAGTTTATTCTGTTGGTATTGGCAGTTTGTCTCACTTTTTCTCAGAAGAAACACATCTCTATGGCCACGTTTGTTACCTGGTACAGTTGTGCTTTCCCACATAAACAAATTAAATGTAAAAATGTATAAACCTTTGCTCTGCAATTTATTTAAACCGAGTAAACATTTGCATTTGGATGTCTGGGTTGAGCTTTCAATGTTACAGGAACATGTTAGTCAGCCTAAGACAAGTCATTTTAACAGATCTAATGTGTGTTTCCAGTGCATATTGACTGACTGAAGTTAAGTTGCTGAAACCCCATCTGTGCTGGTTACTTGTTAATGTGAAAATCTTCTAGCATTCAATTTCTACACACACAAGCTTTGTTCATGGATCATGACCACAGCAAATTTCTCATCATTCATAACCATTCTTGTGTGAATTGTTGCATTTAATTGCAGCAATTTACCTAAAATGCTTCTACAAACTTTACACTTTTTTCAGTTTGTGTGATGAATGAGGAATTTGTGTGTGTGTTGTTGGCCTGGTGTCCACTCAGGCCTGAGGAACATGACATTTAATGGTATTTCATGCTTCCCTTAAGCTGTCTCTGAAGTGTAAAGTAAACAAGATGAAGAAGAAAAAGAAAGAGAGGGCAGGGAAAGAGGTTAAAGGTATTAAAAAGTTAAAGCTATTTAAGGAAAAAGGAAAAACTGCTCTTATTTTAACTATCTCATTATAAAACACCAAGGTTGTAATATATCAGGCTTGAAAATGCACCATTAAAAATACACCATTATTTCTGTATGTGTTTAGCACATGAACAGCCGAAGGCATAAGGATAGACTGGCTGGGAAGCCCCCGAAGCCCAAGTTCAACCCTCACACCAAGAGCCAGCCTACCTCAGCAGCATCGGTGAGCACGGTTACACTTACTGTGATTTACATGCTAATAGTCATGTGTACCTGTAGCTCAAACAGTAGCATAGCAAGGTGCTAGCAATGTCAAAGTCATGAGTTCAATTCCCAGAAAATTCATGTTGAAATGTAAATCCTGAATGCAGTGCAAGTCTTTTTGGATAGAAGCACCTACCAGATATAGAAATGTAAATGTAATAGTCATATTCAGCTTATCAGTACAGAATACTCAAATATGATTGTATCATATGCTGATGTAGTACAAATGCATATTTAAATCCAGAGTTAATTTTAACAATAGGACTGATGATGATTGACAGGACAAAATAATAAAGCATACCTCTTCTCAGCATGACAGAGAGGAAAGGGAAAAGGGAGAGAAAGTTATTGAGGGGAGGATGCAGCAAACAGGCTCATCATGATACAAGGAGTAATTTTGCGTAATTAAAATGATTTTTATGTCTGCTACACACACACATGATTATAGCAGCTCTTCTGATCTGTTCCAGCAGGGTGTCAGATGGAACGGTTATGCAGGTAGCGCAGTGTCCGCTATGAAGAAAGTTATCAACCAATGCAATCTGTCCTCTCTGTCCTCACAGGTGAGTGACAGAACTTAAACCCCATTAACAGTCTCTTAAAGGTGTAGTGTATAGTTTATGCACTATATCACAGCAATATAAAAAAAAAATATGACAATATATATCAAAAAAAAAAACAAAAGAAAAATAAAAAAACTTTAAAAAAAACATTCTCCTAATGGTCCCACGGTAGGAAATATTTAAATAGATTAATAAATTATTCAAATTAAATACAAATTAACATGCCAAAACTAAAACACAAGAAATCAGGTTTTCCCCTTAATAACTCTTGTTATCTTTTTTCTTTTGTTTATTAGAAGATAGATTTCACAAAATGAATGTTTTTTTTAAATTAAATTACTAGATTCACAAAACCACATGAATTGTGGATAATTTTAGATTTAATACATATAAATTACTGCTGAAATGGATTTAAAAATATTAACTAATTAACCACATTTTTTTTTTTCTGAAATTAATCACGATTAATCCCACCTAAAGTAAGTTTTTTAAATACTTTTCCCTCTAATTTCTTTTTTGTTCTTTGCAATAATTTCACATTCAATATTCAAATTAATGTAGAAACAACAAAAAGTTTTTACTAGCCATTTCAGAGTGAAAATTGTTTCACCACCAACTTTTCAGTGTAGTGGCACAGAAATTTTTCACTGCATCATCAAAAATAGCTTTGCAGTGTAGTGGCACAGAAATTTTTCACTGCATCATCAAAAATAGCTTTGTGGTATCATAATGATTCATTCTGTCTCTCTCTCTCTCTTTCTCTCTCTCTCTCTCAGACTAAACTGGTTCTACAGAAGCAATTGACTAAAAATCTGACCGCCAGCTTCCTTTCCACCCCCTTAACTCCTCCCACCCTCTGCACAGTCGCAGCCAATCCTCTAGCGCTGCGACACCCGCCGGGCACTACTTTCATTCAGACGCCCATCCTCGGCCCTGCCCTCTTTAGGCCAGCGCCCGGACCTCTGAGAGCAACACACACTCCCATCATATTTTCCCCTTATTGATCACCTCAGAACAACACAAAACAAACACGCTCTTACAACAAGAGTGTTCACACATTCACATACATTCACGTAATTTAGTTTTACGATCCGTTCTCAGTACTGACGGTCTCTGTGCAAACTTCGTCCGTGCTCCCGCTCTCTCCAAGCTGTATACACTTAAGTATATAAACACAAACACACACTCCCATAGTGTTCCCTGTCCTCCTCAAAAACTGTGACTCTAAGAGAGTCACTCTTGAACTATGCAGCAAAGGGAGAGAGAGTGTGTGAGAGAGATAGCGAGAGCGAGCAAGACCATATAAGGGAATATGGGCGGGGCCTCATTGATAACACCAGCCCACTATGCAGATGAACGGTTTAATGACAGGACAAGACTGATAAAGGAGTGAAAGAGCTATATAAAGGATAATTTGCTTTGCTTTATGAGATATTTATCATTGTACAGATATTAATCAGGTTTTTATTCAATAATTTATTAGAGAAAAGCCAATTTTAGAGACCTATAACTGCGCTAGCTGTTCGTTTAGTGAAGAAATGCAAACATCCCTTTACTTGATGCTTTTTTTAAATTATTTTCAATTGTTATTAGTCTGTCGTCATGTCGTTCTGCATGGATATGTTGCCATCGGTCTATGTATTCGCAAACATTTCGAGTAACCTCATCTGACCGGCTTTTGTTACAAACACAAACCTCATTGGTCTGTCAGTTTACAAATAATAACACAATAACACATAATTAAACACAAAAAAACAAAGATTACAATTCTAAAACAAAAAAACAAAAACACACAAACATCAAACACACACACACACACACACACACACACAGATACTCGCTACCAATCAGTGTTGTAATTTTCTCAGTGTTGATGCATAGATTAGATGATTTGAGATTGCAGATGCACACAGATACACACACACACACACAAAACATCCAATGAGATGATTACGGTTCAGTCACAGTTTGACGTGGCCTTTTATATCCGCATATTTTGTTCTCAGTATTCCCTCATTACGGCCTCACAAAGGTCAGTGTGCCTGTCAAAAATCTGTCCGCGACCCATCTTGATTAAGATCTAAACCCTCACCATGTTCTTTGCTTGTGTGTGTGTGTGTGTGTGTGTGTGTGTGTGTGTGTGTGTGTGTGTGTGTGTGTGTGTGTGTGTGTGTGTGTTTGATCCAAAACCTGTCATGAGTTCATTACTCTCAATTTTATTCAGAATAACATTTTCAATTCTGGAAGCATCATTGAATTATTTGCACAGAGGAGCCATTGCCAAAACATAATGACCATTATGGCGGGTTACTGAATATACAACAATACTGTTAAAAGAAGTATTTTAAGATTATGTTTGAATAGCAACTTATTAAATTTCAGATATACATGTACAAGTATACAAGCGTTCCTGTCAGCCTGAACAGTCACAAACGCTTTGCCCCAGATCAGTGTCATCTGATGGTTTTGGATGGACTAATAAGACTGATCATCTGACTTCAGACCTGTAGAATTAGATGTTGCTGTTGAGTCCATGTTGTAACATTTTTCATCTGTCTGATTTTTTTTTTTTAATGTGCCCTAGCATACAAAGCTTTTTGTAAATATTTTATGAATACAGCTTTTAAAAGTCAATCATTAACATTTATAATATATACAATTAGAGTAAATATGTAGAATTTTATGAGATGTTTAATGTAGATTCTTTATGGTTATTGTAATTAATGTTATAATAAGAACAAGCTCTACTTGAAGTTATTACTTTTTGTCACCATTTCTGCAGAGACATGCGTACTGAAATAAGGAGATAATTTAATGCAAAGTAGATAGGATAATGTAGTTTTTACGTCAAATTGTTAATCAAAGCGCTTGCGAGAGAAAGAAGGCGACAGAATATAAAAAATATAGTTATAAACGGGCCGAGACTCAGACACCCAGACAAGGCCTCAGAGCCTGGAGTCACGGGTGAGTCTCAAGCCCACTCAGGGCTCTTGCTTTTCAGAGGATGGTTTGCCCTTGAGGGATTGAAGCCTGGGGCCTTGAACAGAGTTAACTAACAACAGCCATATTGACACTTCAAGAGGCACAACATGGACAAATTCAGCTTTTTTTCTGAGGACACTTTAGAACAAGGACTTTGCTTGGACTCCATGAATCAAATCTCTTATTTGTGTGTGCGTGTGTTTTGATAACTCCTGAACGTCAAACTGATCTCCATAAGGTCCAAGGAAGAACAAATAGCGAATGAGAAATAACATTGGTCCATCATTGGATACCTTCATGCTTTCTTGAGGCACAAGAAGACGTAACCGCACCATTCCTAGTTGTGTCGTCCTCATGAGGTCCACAGAGCAGATATGGCTGGTTATGATAGTGTCATGGTCTCTGGTAGGTGGATGATTTCACATGTTGTCCAAAAGTAACAATTCCAAAATATCTTTAAGGTTGTTTATTGGGATTTTATGTTGCTTTTTCAGTTCAGTGAAATTCAATCTTTAAGCAATAATGACAGAAACTGGAACCTTTTTAAGAAAACTGAAGATTACTCTGTTTCTTTCTCTCTCTCTCTGTCTTTAGTGTACATGTTTCTTCCCTTGTTCTCTTAATGTTGTGAGTCCTCTTGATGATGTAGTGCACAGTGTTTCTATTGCCAGTCTGGAGGACACTGGAAAGCTTAATATGACATTTTTCCCCCTTTATTTTACACCGATGGAATCTGTTTGTCACAGGACAGTCATGGAAACATCCGTTGCCAGCAGTGACAAGACAGTGGATGGCATTTCCTATTTCTTCCATGTTGGTTCAGGGCTACTTTGACTATTTGACTCAAACTGACTTGACTTACTTCCTGCACTAGTTTGCCTGCCTTGTGCAAAAATCTGTGTGTGTGTGTGTGTGTGTGTATATAAATCTCAAATTTTGCAGTATACTCATTAATGCCAAATTTGAGATTTTTTACAATAATCAAGTAGACTGCACATAAAACCTACGAGAGTGAAATTCTCATATAATCAAAAAGCACACACACACACAAAAGTTCATCCCATGAATGTGTTGGAAATGAGCCTCATGTGAAAATGTGCATGTGTGCGTGTAAACTGAAAAATATGTGTCCAATCCAACTAGATGTTTCTTAAGCATGAACAAGGATGAGAAGATTTCAATATCGCTTAAAAGGGACATGGCCAGTATTGCATAATTTAAATAATGACAGACATTATATATGTTTGTTGTTCTTTGTGCTCAATACATTTTTGTCTGTGACTGATCTAATATTGATCTAAATTGTCAGCTGACACAAAGGAAAACGTATTTCCATAGGATTTTGCGTCTTGGTTTTCTGTCTCATTTGCTCTTTCACTGTACAGGGTGTGTATGAATGCGTGAAGACATAATAAAGCAGAGAGAGAGAGAGAAATAAATCGATTAGACTTCCACCCCAGTGCTCTGGCTGTTCTTTTGGGGGCTGATGGGACTCCTGTATTGACTAGAGGATGACAGCTTGTCATGGCGTCTTGCTTTATAATGACAAACCTGTCGAAACTTCCCAGCTCGATGTAAACCCAGAAAAACTAGGCGAAAAATAGAAAAAAGTCTACCAACTGGTATTCTCGATAATACACACAGGCGCTCTCTCGTTTCAATCGTTCACCTCAACAAGTGTGCGCCATCTTGTGTTTACAATGAGAACGGCAAGAATATCAAAGGGAACTGACAGATTTTCAAGTTTATATTCATTAAAAATTTTAAGTTTAGAATATTTTTAGTAGTAGTATATCCATTGTTATTAATAACAAATTGGCATGGATTCAGATTTTTACAAATGTGTAAAAAAAAAAAATTTACTAAAAAAAATGAAAATGTTCGCCAGCAGAAAGCCCACCAAAATGTTTTAGGCACTTAATTAGTAGTCGATGTACACAATCACAATCGTGCTCTTGACTGACCCAAGCTCTGCGCCACGCAGGTGCCCCAAGGAACGTTTTTAGAACTTTGGCTTGGTTCGTTTAAAGTTGTCAACATTTCTCCAGTAACATTAATAGTGTTTTCGTTCGTTGAAGTTTTTGTTTTTTTGGTCTTTGTTATCGTTCTTAAATCGTTAGCACAAAAATTCTATTTTTCCCCCCGAGACATTTTAGTTTGTTTAACGTTATCAATACCGCTAGAACGTTCAGGAAAAAATTTAAAGTTTGCAAAATTATAAAATCGAATGTCCCATTAACGATCGCATTACCAAGAAAGTTCAGAGAACTTTCAAAAATGATACTTCGCAACTTAATAGAAACGTATTGTGTTAACAGGGTCTATGCATTATTTGTATCATGCTTTGATTCACTAAATACACATATTCATACAAAAGTATATTTATATTTTATTAAAGTCAATAATTATTCCATTCTACCATACCCCCTCAACCCCACAACTTCAAATCATGCAACCATTCTCCCTTTTGCTCTGTGATCTATAAGGTGTCACAGACCCTTTTAGAGAGTGCATTTTTGAAACTATATGTTGCGTTAAGTTGCAATATGTGTAGAGTATTGTGTAACGGCGGGTAAAAAATACATTTGCATAATGTGAAGCATTTGATCTGTGATCTGTAAACACTATTCATGCAGACTGATGCAAGCCTCATGAAAGAAGAGCAGCTTGAAGCAAGCATTAACTTTAGACATGGTTCAAGACACAGACACACACACTCTCCCTGGCAGAAGTGGAGAGCCCTCTATTATAAGGTCACTGCCGATCTAGACATGAACTAAATGAAATATCTACTCCGTAAAAAGATAGATAAAGGGCAAATAAAAGCAATTCTCTGGTTTACTCCTCCTGAAGAGACTGTCGGGCTCATTCAGATGGAAGATGGCTGCTGTGCTGTTAAGCGGACAGGATTTGAAGTGTGTGTACATTAACATTATTTTGGACCATTGTGTAAATTAAGCGTTAATTTAAAGATTTAGATTAGAAAAGATGAATGAGCGGGAAACAACTGCAGCCGAGCAGCTTTATTAAGATGCTCATACAGTCTTTGTTTCAGACAAAAATGCTTTTAAACAAACATGCCAAAATGTATTTAAAAGCAATCTCTGCTAAAAACAAGAATCAAATCTTCATAAGTCATACTTTTTCCATGTAAACTGAAATTAAATCTACTGTATATGTTCACAATTGATAGCTAACATTACATAATATGACTGACTACTCATGAAATACAGTCATCAGGGTAAAAAGTACAACGGCACAGTGGTGAACTCACTCACTCACAATCAAACAAACTCAAACAAATTTCACTTACTTAGATGTTCTTATGGAATAGATCAGTAAACATTTTAACAGGAATGTGTCTGACACAAAATATAAACACCTGAAAATAAGTAAAACATCCATGCAGTCCGCTTAACTAAATTAAGACAATCTTCTGTCAAGTTGACATCACAAAAGAGCAGTCATCATGGCACAAATCTCATTAAATGTCAAAATTGAACACAAGTTGAATCATCCTAGCTGATTTCACATAGGATATAACAACTTTTTGCAATGTAGATATATATATATATATATATATATATATATATATATATATATATTTCAGTGTAAAAGCAGAATTTTTTGTCAGTCATTTGCTTCAAGATAAGCACGAGAGAAATATATCACAGCAACACATGGATTCTATCCTGTATGTTTAAGAATATAAAACTTCATTAATGCAGTAACTTCATACAGTGTGCTAAACTTACAGTGGCACTCCAAGTTCAAATTTTTCAAAAGATATTAAATCGAGCGTCTGTTGATGTCACTCTTTAGAGATTTGCCTGGCAGCTCTCTTCTAACATATCTTTATGTTACTCTATCAGCACTATTGCTGTCTTCTGCATCTCTAGCTGTCCAGGGAGCCGCTGCCCTTGTTCTTGTTGCGGCTGAGTGGGAAGGTGGATTTGCTCTGAGGCTGGGTCATTTTGCTGGCCAGATGGGTAAAGGGCTCAATGAGCGTTCGTCTGTCGGTCACAGAGACCTCCCACAGCCTGACCTTCTCCTGCCGTGCCCACTGCTGAGCCGCCTCACTGTCCACCCTCCTCTGATCCTGCAGGTCCAGCTTAGTACCCACAACAACAATAGTCACCTGTGAGACAGAGACAGAACCTTTCTTTACATTTATTTCATGATGTCTGCTTACAATGTCATTTTTTTAGTTTGAAAATGTTTCATGTGTTTCTCAAAATTTCAATTAAAATTGGACTCCTCATGAGTCATTCAAAAATTGGGGTGGCAAGACTTTTTAATGTTTTATGCTTTTTAACTTTTTACGCTTATGCTCACCAAGGTTGTGTTTATTTAATAAAAATACAGTAAAACTGTAATTTTATGAAATATTAGCAAAACAACTGTTTTCTATTTTAATGTATTCTAAAATGTAATTTATTTCTGTGATGCAAAGCTGAATGTTCAGCATCATTACTCCAGTCTTCAGTGTCACATGCAAATATTTTTGTACACAGCTAACGAAATCACGCCCAAAGCACGGTACCCCCATTTTAAGATCAACAAAACATCTTCACTTCTCAAAAATTATGTAAACATCAAACTAAAACAATCCCAAAACGGCCTGACACAAAAATTTACACAACCTTTGACCGGGTGGTGTGCAATCTGTGCATAGGAAACACACAGACCTCTTTTTTGTCACGGCAGCGGTCGATGTCTTTCTTCAGGGCCTCTACGCGTTTGAAGGACTCTTTGCTGTCGATGCTGTAGACGAGCACGAAGCCGTCGGCGAAAGTGAAGTAGTGTCGCGGAAACTCATGACCATCGCGCAGGCCGCGCGTGTCGTAAAACCGCACCTGCTCTCGGGTGCCGCGGTCCGTTTCCACAGACCCGATGTAAATGTCCTCCAGTGTCTCCATGGTCTCTGAACCTGCCAGACCGGTACCATAAGAATCTGTACTGCTCAGTTATTAGGGTTTAAGGAATGTCTCGTGCCAGGCGGCTGCTGTCGTGACACTCACCTGCGACATGGTTGGCGTACAGTAACTGCTCCAGAACCGCGGTTTTCCCCACCGAGCCCTGGCCACACACCACCACCTTACAGCTCTTACCCATGATCACTTACAGCCGCGCAGTCTTCATTAAAGGATAGGAATACACTAGAGATAAAAGGTGGGTTGTAGAACCTGTTACAACGACAGAATACTGACGTGCAATAATAATAATAACGCTTTATGCAACAGTCAAATGAGCGCTGCCCACACTTGTTTGCATAAACCTGCTGCCCCTGTACATCGTCAGAGTGTATCAGATTACTGTATCATCGAATACTTGATTGTGTTAATCTTTGATAAGTATTAAATGCATTAAAGAAAATAAAAGAAGCGTTTAAGAAAAAACTGGACTTACCGCACTCTCTTCCTGTTTATGTCAGATTTCAGCCTTCGACGAAATTTGACACCAGTTCCGTTGAGCTGAAGAGCGCACTCTCTGTCCGGAGGACAACAACACACGCCGCTACATGAATTACAGGGGTATTACATGGGTATTACAAAAACATGTAAAAAAAAAAAAAAACAACGACAAAACAACAACACGTAAGCATGTAAACCTTTGGAACTGCATGTGGAGAAATACATACATACATAAAGAAACAGAAATGATATTGTACAAATACATTCAGGAGAACATTAATGAGCATTCGACATAACATTTAAAAGAAAACGCAGAAAGAAAAACACATAAGCAAACTAATGAATATAGTAAAAATGATAAATAGGCATACATATATTTAAAAAAATAGGCTGATGTCATTTAAAAGCCATTAACTACAAATAAAGAAAAAATATATCAAATCAACTGGAAAAAGTCGACAAGTAGGAGGAAAGTAGATTAGGTAAACCTTCTAAATAGTATATACTAAAAACGGAATCTGCCACATTAATATTTGTTATCGTATAGCTATTCATTATTCATCTAACACATCATGATGTAGCATAGTCATATATGCAGAAGTCGTGAAGGAGCATTGGTTGCACACACCTTCTCGATGAATACACTTTCTTAACTGAATGAGATTTGAATAAAGGGGAATAAAACATTTTGGTGGTGAATCACTCTGTATTTTTACTGAATCGATTGGATGAATGAATGATTCAGTTATTCGGCTGAACACCTGTGATAGTACACAGGATTGATGACTCACTCACTACATCAACTGAAATTAAATAACACTAGCACTAAATTTAGTATAGGCCATAAAATCTAAATAATTTGGCTTTTAAAGCAAAAGTTCAATAATGTATAACCATACCTACCAAATACAATCATCTCTGAAAAACATGAAAGCTGTAAAATGTGGTCATTCCATGCAGCTAGCTACTATTAGTATACAATTATTTTATTGTAATTTTCTTGTTTCCTTTTAACTTTTGATTTTATTTTTTGCAATTTATCCTAAATTACCCCCTTAATGTATTTGCAGCTAAATCTTTAAAACCAATTTAAAAAATATTACACTTATCCTATGAGGCATTCAGTCATACAAAAACACGTATGACGGTCATTTGTCGCCCCCTACTGACGTAGCGCAACGTCACCTGCGACCACCGAGCGAATCTTTTAATTTAAGTGAACTGATTCAAAAGATTCGAGTCACGGACGTGAATCAAAATTCCTACATAAAAATAAATAAATTCTGTAAGATGTTTCACATAATTTTAATAGTTACTACTGGTGTCCATAGAGATATCTGTGCAGTCCCTTTACAATGTAAAGAGGAACGGCTAGTTTTTGAAAAACTACTGGAACCGTTAATTTAACCAACTAGACAGAATGTTTTGATTTGAACTTCAGTGCACTTTTGTTTCTCACAATTGTTTCTGCACGCTGTCTCACGATACTGTTTCTCGAATATCCGTTGACCTACTATGGGCACAGTGCGCAGGGCAGCGGAAGGCGGAGCTGAAGGCGGTATGAAAGCCTCGCACGCCGTCGCGTCCCTCCGCCTCTCTACAGCAAAATGGCGACTGTTGACTTCGACTCGCCCGCGGATCCAGAGATGGACTTGACCAGCGACGAGGAGTTAGAGAGGTACCAGACAAGAGCGAGCACTTTAATCAGATGCCGGCCGATCCGCTTGTGAGGTATCTGTGTTTTGGGGAAGCCGAGATCGGGCTCGCGGTTATGTAAAGTCCCTGAGACCGCGACTGCCGCATAACTTGAAAATCAAGGGGTGACTATGGCCTAGTGTGCCGGGCAGCTGCTTTTAGTGCTGGGGAGCCTGCTGTTGCTCTTGTGTCTTTAAATGAGCTTTGAGCTTTTAAAACGATGATCAAGGGTGCCGTGCATCGTGTTATTTCGACAGATGTGCAGTAACGTTACTCCGTGACACAGTTTTAGGGTAAGAATTGGGTCGAAGGCAGCGTGACATCATTGCTCTTAAGAGCACAATGCAGACGCACTTAAACCCAAAGACAGGACAGCAGAAACATCCAGCTGTTCGCCAGTGACGCACTGCTGCCTTAAATATGTCAAACAGTTATAGTTGTTGAGTGTTAACCTTAGCAACTTGGGTGACTAACGTTACAATGCTAAAAAACGCACACGCGTACAGAGGAAATGACGTTCTGTCCCTGCGGGTCTCCTGTATTTGCAGGCCAAAACTTTTGACACATGCTTAGGCGTTTTGTCCGAGGTGATGTTATTAATTCACATGGCGTTTCAATTATATTTATTCAGTGTTTAGTGTCATTAAAGTCAAGACGTGAATTTGACCAAGGAGTGTGTGTGTGTGTATATATATATATATATATATATATATATATATATATATATATATATATATATATATATATATATATATAATAAAAGGACTAGTGACGTTCGCTCTCTATAATTAGTGGTTCACTTCTGGAACTTTCTGTTTGAAGTCTCTGTGGGCGGATGGAGGCATGACGTGAACATGCATCGGTTATCAGACTGCAACTGGACGCGCGAGAATTTAACCTCGTGTCTGACATAACTTTCCTCATGTGAAGTGTAGTTGGAGTATTATCTGTCGGAGTCACACGCTACTATAGTGGTGCATTACAAACCTGATGTTCCTGTTGAACTCTAAGCACTTCACTTGACGGCCCTGGAGCACAAAAGCAGTCATAAGTAGCACAGGTATATTTGTAGCAATAGCCAAAAATACATTGTATAGGTCAAAATGATAGATTTTTCTTTTATGCCAAAGATCATTAGGATATTAAGTAAAGATCATGTTCCATGAATATATTTTACAAATTCCGTACTGTAAAAATATTAAAAATTATTTTTGATTAGTAATATGCATTGCTAAGAACTTCATTTGGACAGCTTTAAAGCCGATTTTATCAATATTTAGATTTTTTTTGGCACCGTCAGATTCCAGATTTTCAAATAGTTGTATCTCAGCCAGATATTGTCCTATCCTAACAAACCATGGAAAGCTGATTTATTCAGCTTTCACATGTTCAGTATAAATCTCAGTTTGAAAAAAATGACTCTTATGACTGGTTTTGTAGTCCAGGGTCTCCTATAATTTGTCTGCTGTTGTTTTAATAGATTGAGTTACAGTTTCCAATGTAACTCTAAATACATGTAAATTGGACTAATATTGCAACAGTTGGGCTCCGGAAGTAAAAATCCCATTCATTTTCATTCCTCTAAAGACAGACCTGCTGTGAGCTATGAGGATGTTAATCGATGGTATATGCTTTTGCTGAAGCCATCAGCCTGCATTATTTCAATTTATTTTTTAAATAATCATGTTCAACTAATGAAAAATTAAATTACCCATGATTTGGCAGAGAAATGTCCACCAGTTAGAATCAAAATGGGTATCAATGTATGCATATTTGATTTTGTATTCTCCATCATTTTAACTTCATGTTATTTGCAATGCTTCATGGGATTGTAGTTCTTTCTCTCAATAAAATTAAGTACACAGTCTTGTATCTTCTTTTTTTTTTTTTCTTTTCTTTCAGATTTTCAGTTGTTTTGCTTCAAATGAAAGTTTGTATTGTTGTGATTCACTTCATGGTTGGATTGGTTAAAGGTTAAGCTCTTAATCTGAGGTAAGAAAAATTAATGGGAAAAATGCTTCCGGAACAAAGGCTTTTGAAAAAGTTCGCAGGTGCTAAACGCACTTATAGGAAACAACTACTGTGTGTCATGACTTAAAGGGATAGCTCACCCAAAATGAAAATGTTTATCTGCTTACCCCCAAGGTATCCAAGATGTAGGTGACTATTTCTTCAGTAGAACACAAACTGAGATTTTTAACTCAAACCGTTGCAGTCTGTCAGTCATATAATGTCAGTGGATGGGAATCACGGCTTTGAGAGTCATAAAACATACACAAACAAAATCAAACTAAACCCTGGGGCTTGTGATGATACATTGATGTGTAAAAACACAAAACGATAGGTCTGAAAAAAACTGAACAGTATTTATATAGTTTTTTACCTCCAATTCATAGCAATGTCCGAACTGTTCTGAGCGTGTTCACGTCGTCGTCTTCAGTCTTTGCGTGAGGCGTCTTTTTTCTTATTGCTTTACGGCGGATTGCAGACTTATAAGTGCATTACCACCACATATCTCTCAAATGGACCACTGACACTCTATCTACAATCTCAATTAGGAGTGTCAATGGTCCATTTGAGAGATAGGTGGCGGTAATGCACTTATAAAAGGGTTTAATTTGGTTTTGTTTGTGTATGATTTATGACTCTCAAAACCATGTTTCCCGTCCACTTACATTATAAGACTGACAGACTTACATTATAAGTATATAAGACCGATTTAAAAATCTTTGTGTTCCTCTGAAGAAACAAAATCACCTACATCTTAGATGCCCTGGGGGTAAGCAGATAAACATTTTCATTTTTGGGTGATCTATCCCTTTAATTGTGCATGTGATCTAAAGCATTGTCAGCTCCTGTGCCTGCTCTACCAATGATTCACTTCATTACGTCATTCTCTCTCACAGAAAGCACCAGTCTGCTTTTGGTTTGCAGATTAACTGGAGGGTGCGAACAGTGACGTCTGAATAAAGCACTATATTTGCATGACTACACAGGTGGCACAGGACAAACACTTCGCTACAGCTGCTCTCTGTCTGAGGAGAGTGTGAGGTTGAACATTGGTGTGTGATTAAATAGGCTCAGCTGTTGACTGGTGTGTAAAACCCTCTCGAGAATATTCCAGAGATAATGGCGTCATTGACTAATATTTCATCCGTGTGATATGCAAGCAGGTTTTGATGAAGTGGATGGCATGCTCACTTGCTTTGCAGTTGTGGCAGGATGCGAGTAATTAGTTTGTTTGTGTCATTTGTGTCAATGTGTCTTATGATGTCACTGGGCTTTTGGTCAGCTTGACCTGAAACCAGGGTGAAGATAATCAAGGAAATCAGGGATTTACAAGAAAGGCTCTTAACGTCAGAATGAAATGAAAATTTAAAAAAACATAGTATTTTAAATGCAAGTGGATCTTATTGTTCATTAAAAAAGGAATGACTTTGTAATATGTAGTCAAAACTGGTG
>NC_056599.1:25959275-26026775 GCF_018340385.1 Cyprinus carpio | reverse complement strand
CTGGTAGTGAAGTATCTATGTTTAGCAGCCTAATCTTACTTTGTACACTTCCCCTAGACACCTATAGTTCAGAACAGTGTATTTGGTAAATACACACACACTTTCACTGACCTTGATGGGCTTCTGCCTCTGTTAATATTGTGTGTTGGGGTATTTATTACACCGGTGTAGGCAGGTACTCTGGAGCTGGAGTCCGGACAGTGCAGCCCATTCTTAAAAGGTCTCACATCTTCAAAATGTGACATGCACATGCCAGTGGTATTTTCTGATCTATATAATCTGGTTTTTGTGAGGACTTGTGGCATATCCATGTCCCAAAGCACAAAGAGGATGTTCAGTTTTGGAGCTGCTAAATCTTAGCAAGTTTTCTCACAGCTGTTCTGATCTTCTGTTTCTGGAGGCATTGATATAATTTTTGTTTGTTTCAATCCACAGGGAAGCGGAAGTCTTCAAAGAGCAGGGAAATGCATACTATGTCAAGAAGGACTATGCTGAAGCTTTCAACTTTTACACCAAGGCCATCGGTAAGAACCCTTAAAAGTGTGCTTTGCTGTATGTTGTTCATCTGTCTGCCTAGCTTTCTGTAGGCATCTTTTGCATTGAGTTGCTCTTACACACTTCTGAATCACATACTGCCCTCACATTAGACTCAGTATTCACTCATGAGCACACGGTTTCTCTCGTCTCTACATGTTTTCCTTGAAGCCTGAAACATAATTTCCAGAATAGATTTTGTCATAGCAACCACTTGTTTTGGTGACCTTTTCCATTCCAGTTTTAACAAAAATAACCACAGATTTTCTTTTAATTCCCCTTTCTGTTTACTGAAGTGTCTATCTACATCTTTTGTTTGTGTCCTTTTAACAGACTTGTGCCCGAAAAATGTCAGTTACTATGGCAACCGCGCGGCCACATTGATGATGCTGAGTCGCTACAGAGAGGCACTGGAGGACTCCCAGCAGGCCGTGCGGCTAGATGACACTTTCATGAAGGTGAGCCCCTCTGACGTTCTAAGCATTTAGGATGGCTACTTCATTTTTTTTTCTAGAAAAATCTGGAAAGGTTCCAGTTGGTGCCATGCTTTAGCTCAGGGTATCCCAACTGCAGGGTGTTTGTGACTTGATAAAAAGCTAATAATTAATGTAATTTTTATGTTTATTATATCATATTTGATACACAAATTTCTATGGCCTTTAAACTATCAATATGATCAAAAATTTGCTAAATGCCTTCTGTTATCTTATTGATCGTTTACACCTTACACCTGGACTTAAGCAACTTAGGTTTATTGGATTACCTATAAATTTTTTTTTTTTTTAGAAAAATCACTGATAGTCACATTTGATATTCACATTTATGACCAAGCTTTTGATGAATTTTTATTTGTGCATTTTTCAATCGGCATTGCATTAAATGTTTTGACCTCTACAATAAAAACTACAGAGCATTTAAAGCATTTATATGCCATCTTACTAATACAGATTATTGGGAAATATGGAGTGGCATCTGATATTTATATGCATTTTATGCAAGTAATCTAGTATAATGTTATAAAGACCTTACTGATTTATATAACAAGCTATAAGAATTTCTGCAATTGCACCAAATTGCAGATTTTCTCAGTTTGGACACCTGAATAAAATTTTGTCCTTCTCTTAAATGAGCTCCACATTCTCACTCTGTCATACTGTATGAGTCATAAAAGCTTGATGTGTCAAATATGATCCTCAAAAGTTCATTCCATATCAAAATATTTTGACGTGTTAGGGTTTACAGGGTTAATCTTTAAACTTTAAAGGGTTTCAGCTGGCATAAAAAAAAGCTTGGAATTCATGAACTGATGAAATGCATACCTTGAATGAAATGCATGTTGTTTTGGATAAAAGCATCAGCCATAAATGAAGGTGTAGGCATAAATGTAAATGTAGTCAGCATTCTATTTTAAATTGTATGGCACTATTCATTATTGTTCTGTTCCACAGGGTCACATGCGTGAGGGCAAGTGCCACCTGCTGCTTGGCAATGCTATGGCTGCCAGCCGCTGCTTCCAGAAGGTTCTAGAGCTGGAACCAGACAACAGTCAGGCGCAGCAGGAGGTACATTGACTATAAATACCAAACACCGTTACGTCTCATTGCAGGCGTCCATAAAACTTATGGCACATGTCATTCATGAGGCCTCTGACCTCCTGTGTCCCTTGCAGCTGAAGAACGCAGAGTCCATCCTGGAGTTTGAGCGCTTGGCTGAGATTAGCTTTGAGAAGCGAGACTTCAGGATGGTGAGTGTGTTTGTATTACTCTTCTGTCTGCTGAGAGTCTGATGTACAGGTGAATATAAGTGTGTGTCTCTCTGTAGGTGGTGTTCTGTATGGATCGAGCATTAGAGCCTGCTTCTGCATGTCACAGGTTCAAGGTTTTGAAAGCAGAGTGTCTGGCTCTGCTGGGACGCTACCCAGAGGCCCAATCTGTCGCCAGGTAACAGCACTATAGCGTTACAGGAAATGTTTAGTTAATAGTTAACCGATATATGGTTATGCAAATTAAAGCTATGTTGATATAAAATGATTCAGTGATAGCAAATTAAGTACAATGTCTCTTTTTGCAGTATAAGCCTATTAAAACAGGAAGTGTGCTTTTTAAGTTTTATTGTATTTATTTTTAAATAGATGTTTTTAAAAGGTCTCACCATGAAAAGTGTTTTTGTGCATCTTTTTTTATATATTATAGACAGATGTATGTCTGCTATTGCCCACATAGTTCTCATCGTCCATTGAATAAGCCATATCAGTTGACCACGGATGTGTATTTTCTATCTCACTCTTGCTTTTTGGATCTTCAGTGACATATTGCGGATGGATTCCACCAATGGTGATGCCTTGTATGTGCGGGGATTATGTCTGTATTATGAAGACTGCATTGATAAGGCTGTGCAGTTTTTCGTTCAAGCACTGCGCATGGCACCAGACCATGAGAAGGCCCGTCTGGCCTGCAGAGTAAGGTTATAGTTCAGCCAAAATCTCCCTCGGGCCATCCAAGATGTAGATGACTTTGTATATCTATCCTACCATAGTTGGAGAAAGTTGGCTTTACATCACTTGCTCACCAATGGATCCTCTGCAGTGAATGGGTGCCGTCAGAACGAGAGTCCAAACAGCTGATAAAAACATCACAGTAATTCATGTAACTTCTGTCTATCAGTGAAGCAATAAGCTGTGTGTCATAGGATACAAATCCATCAATAAGGCATTTTAACTTTAAACGGTTGCTTCTGGCCAAAATATAAGTTTATAATCCGTAATATTGTTTCCTTCAGTAAGAAAGTCCCTTCCCTGTTGTTCTCTCACATCAGAATCTGTCGACATATTTTAGAACTGTGCTGGACTGGTTTTGCTTGTAAATGGTGTTTGATCTGTGCATATTTCTCTCCTGATTCAGATGAGATGACTATCCCTGGAGAAAGCAATTTTATGGATAGAGGACTCGTATTTTAGCCAGAAACAACAGTTTGAAGTAGGGGTGTGAGATATATCGGTAGACACGTTTACCGGTCTGTGCTGTGGCCATGGTCACAAAAATGCATCATTTGCACACATTTTTAAGCATTGCAGTTTAAAAAAAGAAGTGATTTTAAGCTGCAGAAATGCAACCAACAGTACCATATACAGTACATGCACTGTCTGTGAGGCTGTTTTTAAGCGTGGTCTGAGGTGCGTGCACATGAAGACGCTGCTCATAGAGTGCGTGAGTTTTTGTTGCTTTATTGGTCTTGAATGGTTAAATATACATGTATCAAAATGACAGTCTTTGCAAGCATTCTCGTGAACAGTCATTGAGGTCTTATATGAAAGTGAACAGCTGAGAAAGAAAACGCATGTGTAAAGTTATATTGGATTCAGATGTTCGGTCTTAAAAGGGAAGCAGCCATATTCTTCCTTTCTGTCATTCTTGATAATCAAGTCACTGCTCTAGACTAAATCTCTTTTGTACTTTAAAAAGAAGAAATTTAATTTGCACAGTGAAAACTGTTTTTGATTTCATTTATACAACGTAGCATTTCTTATTGTAGTTTTTTGCCCAGTTGTTTTTAATTAGTTACTTATCTTTAGTGAGCTTTAGTTGTTTTTTTGTTTTTTTAGGCTTGTATTAGTTTTTCTGTGATATTGACACTGGTGATAAGAATAATGATAAATTCTATGATATCGAAAACTTTGATGTCATAAAAATCTTATTAAAATAACTATATCGTGATATGTATTGTGATTGTGATATAAAATTACTCGTATCGCGACAAGAATTTGGTCATATCGCCCAAGCCTAGTTTGAAGTTAACATTTTAATGATGAATTTATTACAGACATGCAGCTTTTTGCTTCACAAGATGTTAACTGATGCCCAGGAGTGGTGTTATTGTAATGTTTTTTTATCAGCTGTTTGGACTCTCTTTTTGACGGCACCCATTCACTGCAGAGGATCCACTGGTGAGCAAGTGATGTAATGATAAATTTCTCCAAATCTGCTGCAGTGAACAAATAAACTTGCCTACATCTTTTATGGCCTGAGGGCTTGACCTTTCAGCAAATTGAACTGTTCTTTTTAAGTTTTAGTGCAGTGTCTGTAAAGTATCTAATTGTTTCTCTGTTATAGAATGCAAAATCCCTAAAGGCGAAGAAAGAGGACGGGAACAAAGCATTTAAAGATGGCAGCTTTGAGCAGGCGTATGAACTCTACTCAGAGGCCCTGACCATCGACCCAAACAACATCAAAACTAACGCCAAGCTGTACTGTAACCGAGCCACCGTCGGATCCAAGGTCTGCATTTGTTTTGGTGTTGTACTTGGTTCATTTGATACATTTGATTTCAATGCATTCTCATTATTGGAGTGCCCCACGAGGCCAAACAGTAGACCTTTTTCCCGTCTCATTTTGGTCATTGTTTGGCACTAACACACAACGTTTCTCTCTCTTCTCTGTGTCTTCAGTTAAACAAACTGGAGCAGGCCATTGAGGACTGCACAAAGGCTATTAAACTGGATGAGACCTATATTAAAGCTTATTTGAGAAGAGCCCAATGGTACGTTTGTGTTTCTACACACTTTAAACACATTTGATGTTTTATTTGTTGTTTAACCTGGTCATTTTGCACTATAGTTACATGGACACAGAGCAGTATGAAGAGGCTGTCCGAGACTATGAGAAGGTTTATCAAACAGAGAAGACTAAAGGTGTGTGTTCATTTTAAATGTGCATTCAAATGTTTCATTTCCATTAAAGATGCCAAACCTCATTTTTTTTTCCTGTGGTGTGTTTCAGAACATAAGAACCTGTTGAAGAACGCTCAGTTAGAGCTGAAGAAAAGCAAGAGGAAAGATTATTACAAGGTCCTTGGGGTGGATAAAAATGCCACTGAAGATGAAATCAAAAAGGCCTATCGTAAACGAGCCCTGATGCATCACCCAGGTACGCATTTCATTGAAAGAATCACAGTGTCTTCTCCTTATTCAGTCTATATCTGCAAATTGCCCAGAAGTCTGTCAGTTCTATAGGCAGTAATGTTTTTTTTTTTTTTTGTCCTAAAGGTTTTTTTTGTTTGTTTGTTTTTCCGTCCTGGTTCTGTAACACTGTCTCTCTTGTATTTTTCACAGACCGACATAGCGGAGCGAGTGCTGAAGTGCAGAAAGAGGAAGAGAAGAAGTTTAAGGAGGTGGGCGAGGCCTTCACTGTGCTCTCTGACCCCAAGAAGAAGTCCCGCTATGACAGCGGCCACGACCTGGAGGATGACGACATGAACATGGGTCTGTCTCCTTCACACTTTCAGGATCTTCTCATTTCTCTTTCTGTCAACACGGTTTAATTCTGTAATATGGGTTTCATTCATGCGCTTTGTCTTTCAACTGAAGCTTCCATAAAATAAGTCTAAAAATATGATTTGATTTATGTATGTTGACTAATGAGTTTGTCTTTTTATTTGCTCTTTTTCAGACTTTGATGCCAACAACATCTTCAAAGCTTTCTTTGGTGGCCCTGGTGGGTTTAGCTTTGAAGGTAATTCATGTAAGGCATACCTTTATTTACTTATCATACATTTATTAATCCCATGCTCAGACTGTACAGTAAACCCTTTGTTTTTCATCACTGTTGTAAAGTTTGGGGTTGGTACGATTTTTCATGGTTTCATGGGAATCATTTACTTGATCAAAAATGCAGTACAAACATTAATATTGTGAAATATTATAACAATTTAAAAAGAACTGTTTTCTATTTGAATATATTTGAAAATGCAGTTCATTCCTGTGATGGCAGTAAAGCTGATTTTTCAGCATCATTACTCCAGTCTTAAGTGTCACATGACTCTTCAGAAATCATTCTGATATGATTTGATGCTTTAGAAACATTATCAATGTTGAAAAGTTGTGCTGTTTAATATTTTTGTGGAAACCATACTACTTTTTTATTTCCGCAATTCTTTCAACAAAGTTTAAATTAAAACAAAGAGTGCCCTTACTGCCACTTTTGATAAATTTATACATTCTTGCTGAATAAAAGCATTAATTTCTTTCAAAATAATCGTACTGAACACAAACTTTTAATCCAATGTGTAAATACACCAAATTAAGACTACTGTAAAAATGCAGTCTACAGCTGTTGTGATGTAGCTTATTTGTGTCAATAATATTTTCTCATTATATTCAACTCTGATTCTTTTCTTTTCACTGTCACTAAATGTTTTTCATGTCTTTTTATTTTTTCTGCAGCATCTGGACCTGGTAATTTCTTCTTCCAGTTTGGCTAACTTGGCAGTTTTCATCATGTATGCAGTAGTTTCACAACCTCTGAATTCCCCTGAACCGGACTACTCCCCTCCATCCCTGCTCTCTGATGTCCTCACTCTGGTGTAATGGGCTTTCGGGCTCCACAGTTAGACCTGCGTCTGTGCCATTGACTTGTTTTACTGCTTACGCACAAAGACAACAACGGCAGGGCATGACCATTCTGTACCAGAAAAACAACATGATGCATTGCACACTTCTCTCTCTGATCGGTGTCCTTTTCGGCCATTGTATTCCAGCTTTAGTTTTATTTTATTTATTTTTTTTAATCCACTCTATCGAATGTACCCTGAAATTTTTGTCATTTTTCACTTTATTCAGCTTTCAGAAGCTTCAACTACAAATTGAGTTGATGTTTGGGGCAACATAAGACGGTGCTACATGCAAATCTGCTGTTTTTCCCAGGCTCACTCTAAATACTTTAATCTCTTTTCCTATCTGCCCATAAACAGCCCCTCTCCCAGCATATAACTGATCCAAATCCAAAGCACGTCAGAAACAAACACGGGTCAGTACAGGAAATCGTCACTGCTAGTGCCGTATAGATTGTTTAAACATGTACAGAGTCAGAATTCACACAGATATTATATTTATGTGACATTGCAAACCATTTTAAAGACCTCAGCAAACTATTATGTGAATGCAGCACCTCATGCCAAATGTCACCGTAAGAATAACGCTGGTTCTGGGTTTCGTCAAGCGAGTGGATTGTTTGACTACTGCATACAGAGGTTCAGAGAGAGTGCGTTCACGCACCTGTTGACCATGTTCCCTCTCTAAGATTCATTCGTCAATGTTGCCATTCAACCCCTTGCTGCATTGTACATTTTACTGGAATGTAAAGTGTTTCTTTGTGTTGATAGTTTATGACTGTTTAATTTTTTTTAACTGAAATACAC
The DNA here is from genome assembly GCF_018340385.1 of Cyprinus carpio. Lineage (NCBI taxonomy): Eukaryota > Metazoa > Chordata > Actinopteri > Cypriniformes > Cyprinidae > Cyprinus > Cyprinus carpio. Next base: position 26,019,050 of record NC_056599.1, on the reverse strand, counting down.
TCTCTTTTTTGATATGTATATTTATTGTAAATTCGCTGGATGTGAGCTTTGGATGGATGGATGATCTTTCTATACACTAGGATCTACACTCTCAAAGGTTAAACCAGGGAGAGACTATGTTGGCCAGCACGTTTATTAATTTCTGAATTAAAGAGCCTCTGGAGGGAGTGAATGTCAGAGCAGCTGATTGATCTGGTGATTTGTGGGCTTGATACCATTGACTCCACAGTGTGTATAATATGGATCTATGTAAATTGCAGCCATTATCAGTGAGCCATGTTTACCGTTTTCCCAAAATGTCCCTTGACATCGGATCGCTGAAGATTTGTTGTGCTCCAGCATTCTCTTGCTGTCTTTGACCTGACCGTGTACCCAGTTAGGAAACTGTGCAGTTTAAGCATTTGTCTGGAATACGTTCATATTGCTCATCTTGAAAGATCTTCAGTGTATTCAGAAGACAATGTCCATGCTGACTTTGCTCACTCCGCTGGAACAGTCTTGACTATGGACCGTTTTTAAAAAGCCATGTAAATAAAGTAAGCCTCTTTCTGTTTTCCCCTTCACCAAATTCTTAACTTCTCTGTCTCTTCTAATACATATTTTGTAGTTTATTTTGCATCACCACAGGCGTTTTCACATTCTTGCTATATATATAAAATGTATGTGTCACGCCTAAGAATTTAAGATGGAATGACGTAGTACGTATTGGGATGTCAATCAGAGGTCTCACAGTTGATTGGCTGCTCAGAGTTTTGTTAGGCGCGTCGCTAGGATACAGCGGACAAGACCTTCCTGGACTACAAGTACATTTATTGATATGCATTGAATGGTTTTGATGTAGTTTTGTATAAATACGCATAAAATGTCCGATAACGAGGAAGGCCAAGGGCCGAAGAGTACCTTTAGCACCTATGTAGCTGAAGGGGACCAGCTGTTCCAGAAGGGAGAGTATGTCAAAGCTATCGAGAGCTTTTCCACGGTAAGATAATAACTATAACAGGGTCTGGGGATTATGCGAAATATATTTTACATTTCTTACATTAAACCTTGCTTTATTTCACACTTTATAAGAGTCTTCTTGGTTGCCCACCAGGCTTTAAGTTTACAGCCGGATGATAAAAACTGTCTGGTCGCCAGATCCAGGTGTTTTTTGAAACATGGGGATGCAGAGAGCGCGCTGAAAGATGCCGAGACCTCCCTCAAAGACAACAAAGACTTCTTCAAGGTTGTTCATCTGTGCTGCGTAATTCTGTTTTATCTCCTCGTTTGGTCCAAAAGGTTCAGGTTCAGCTTTGAGTCTGCATGTTCACATGTCCTGAAGGGGGCGAACTTACATAATCTGAAACCTTATCAGATGATTCTGGCAAAAGTGGGGCACTACGTTGCCCCAGAAAGTATGTGTACGCTTAAACTTTGATCAATATCATTGCATTCGATAAAGAAATATTAAACCAAGTGACATTTATGTCGTAAGTACGCTTTCGAATTTTACAAAATAACATTTTATTAATAAACAAAATGTTCTGTTTAAAATTAAGACTAAAAGTTTTAAGAGAAAAAGGACAGGTCAAACTAGTGAAACATGAGACACCATTCAGTAAAGTCACCTAAAAGTAGCTGCAAACTAGAGAAGTGAGGTTAGTTTTAGGGAAAGTAACCTTTTCAGATTGACACTTGGCTTGGTATCTTGTATGTAATGCAATGAAATGAAATAATTTTTAAGTGTGCCTTCAGTATCCGAATACTTTTTGGAGCTACTTTATATATAAAGCCTCTAAATTAATAATGTGCATTTCCAGTAAAAGCACTTAATTATCAGCACAGCAGTTATGTTTAGTTTCTAAATAGACTATATATATATGTATGTATGTATGTATGTGTGTGTATATGTGTGTGTGTATATATATATATATATATATATATATATATATATATTAGTATGGTGTCAAATTTTGTCAATTTAAATAGGTGATAGGAAATGTGAAAAGGAACAGTAAAGACTTTTCACATTTTTCCAACAAATGCATTTCAAATAAATGTTGTTTTGAATTTCTATTAATCAAAGAAATCTCATGGTTTCCACGAAAATATTAAGCAGAACAGCTATTTTCAACATTTAATAAAAAAAAGGTTTCTTGAGCAGCAATAAAAAATCATATTAGAATGATTTCTGAAGGGTCATGTGACACTAAAGACTGGAGTAATGATGCTGAAAATACAGCTTTGATCACAGGAATAAAATACATTTTTCCAATATATTACAATAGAAAAAAGTTATTTTAAACTATTAAAAGTCCAGTAATAACAGGAATATTATTACAAAGTAAATGGAGCATTGGTGAACTTAAGATACGTCTTTATATACATGTATTTACTTCTACACATCACTTTAAATTTCATCTTTTTACTGGGTTGTTAAACCAAGAGATTTTCAGAGGAGTGTATATCAATAGCAGGAATTTTATTAGTTAAGGAGCTGGCTTGTTATGTTACCACAAAGCATGTAGTGTCATGTAAGAATTATGAAAGAACAATGAAAAATCAGAAACCTGTTTGGTGCCATTGTATGTTCCTCTAGGCGTCCAGTCTCTTTAGTTACTGTAACTGCTCTGTATGAAAAGCTTCTTCTAACAGATAACCTATGATTCTCCTTCTCCATCCTGTCTCCTGCAGGGTCTGTATCAGAAAGCTGAAGCTCTCTACAATATGGGCGATTTTGAGTTTGCATTGGTCTACTATCACCGAGGCAATAAGCTGCGTCCAGAGCTGCAGGACTTCAGGCTGGGAATCCAGAAAGCTCAAGAGGCAATCGACAACTCAGTGGGCAGTAAGTCCTCAGACACAACATGATGAGAAATGTGGAGTTCATATTTTGGTTACACAGCAAACAGACCTCAGTTACCCACATCTCTCACCCAACCCAAAGGTCCTTCCTCTGTGAAGCTGGAAAATAAAGGAGACTTGTCGTTCTTCCACAAATCTAATGGGGTGAGTTGGCTATATTATCTTCTCTCTCTTGCTCGCTCTCTCATTTAACCACCTGGCCTCATCATGTTAATGCTTTCCAATTATGTTCATTTCAGCAGTTAGTAACACATTTGTTTGTTTGTTTAAAGGTTCGTTCCAAGCATTTGAATCATTCTCATAAGAGGGAATCCAAAAAGCATTGCCAGAAGATGGACAAAAATGAAAAAACAGCCAAGCAACTTCTGGGAGAGCTATACAGTGACAGAGAATACTTAGAGAAACTTCTACAAGATGAGGGTGTGTGTTTCAGTGTTTGTTTGTTGTTGGGGGGGGGTTTTTTGTAGACCTTTTCAAATGTAAGATTGCATCTGTGAAAGTGCATATTCTATGAAGTCTCGCAATCTGCTCCTATACAGATCTTATAAAAGGTAAGATAAGAACTGGAGAGCGTGTGCAAGATCTGATTGTAGGCTGTATCTCATATCTGGACACGCGGACGGCATTCTGGCAGCAGCAGAAGCCCATCTACGCTCGTCAGCGAGACAGAAAACTCATGCAGCAGCAGTGGAACCGGGTTCTTCACAAGCCTCCCTCAGACCCCACTCGATACATCCTCAACAGTCTGGAGGAGATTGACACAGGTGAATCTCTGCAGAGTTCGGGTCGGGTCATAATTCACAGTATAGGCTCCTAGCTAGAAATTTAGCGTTAGAAACCATACACTTTCTTTCAAATGTTCGGGAGTTCAAATGTTCTGCTCACCAAGGATGCATTTATTTAATCAATAAAAAATTAAAAATAATAAATATTAATACAATAAAATTCAGCAATTTCTATTTTAAAAAACTTAAAAATCAAGTTTATTCCTATGATGGCAAAGCTGAATTTTCAGCAGCCATTAGTGTCACAAGATCTTTCAGAAATCATTTTAATTGGCTGATTTGGTGCTCAAGAAACAATTATTATTATCAAAGAAGAAAACAGTACTGCTTAATATTTTACTTTATAAAAGACACTACTTTCATTAACTATAAAAATAACTAAACCATCATTAAAAAACAATTCAATTAATTCAAAATAAAAAAATACAATAAAAATCTGACTGACCACATTTTTCTGAATGTTAGTGCATGTAGATGATTTTTAGCTAATTGATGAGTGGCTGACTTTCATCAAGAACAACACTGAGGTTAGGGCGGGATTATGGTCCTAATTATTCTTTAGGTCACCCCACAGTGTTTGTTTAAACATAACACACCCATCTGATTATTTAAATATTTAATAGTGCTTGCTGAGGACATCTGAACAAAACCCTAATCCTAATTATTAAACTTTGGCATGGAACTTTGAGCATTAGATCAAAACTGACTTGCTGAGAAGAGATGTGCTATTACTTTTTTAAAGCTGTGGTCACATTTACTGTTGCCCTGAAAATTTCCATGGTCAAAATCCAATCCTTTCAGTAGGAATCGAGGTGTTTTGGAATTTAGGATGAGAGCGAAAGATTTCCTATGCAGATTTCCACAGGTGGGTAGTAACGAGTTACATTTACTTTGTTACATTTACTTGAGTACATTTTTTGGGTAACTAATACTTTTGGAGTATATTTAAAGATGAGTACTTTTACTCTTACTTTGCTTCGAATCAATAGGAAAAAAATTTACTTTTACTTTGTTATTGTGGGCCACGCTCCTCTCGTTACTTTAACTTAATGCAATACAAGTTACAAATGCTTCAGTTTATTCCAAACGCGCCATCTAAAGAGAAAATTGCTCTGTTTTCTGTGGAGTCAAGAAATCTGTAAATATGATAAAAAGAAGAATATGAGACAAAACTAAAAATTGTCACATTTTATCATTAGCTGTTTCAACACATACATGTTTTACCAAATAAAAAGGACAACACTTTTAGAGTTCATCCCACTATTTGATGTGAGCATAAGTATTGGAACAGCAGAATTTAAGGCAGATGTAAAAGATTAAAAGCTAATATTTAGTTGCAGATCCCTTGCATGCAATCAGAGCAGTGAGCCTGCAACCCACAGACATCACCAGACTCTTGGTCTCATCCTTTGAAATGCTTTTCCCAGCCTTTAATGCAGCCAATTCCAACTGTTGCTTGTTTTGGGGAGTTTCTGTCTTTAGTCTCCTCTTCAGCTGATGAAATTCATGTTCAATCGAATTTAAATCTGTTCTAGAGACAGCCATGCATGCCCATGCCATGACACAACCTCCACCAAGCTTTACAGATGAGCCTGCATTCTTAGGATCATTTGCAGTTTCCTTTTTTTCTCCACACTTTTGCTTTCCAATCACTTAGATAAAGGTTAATCTTTGTCTCATCGGTCCATCAACTTCCAAAACTCTACTGGCTCACATTTGTGAAGAATCTTGCCTTTCTATTTTTGGTACTGGTCAGAGGTTTGCATCTTGCTGTAGCTTCTGTAATTCTGTGTCAAATTCTCCTGCGGACTGTAGATTGTCAGAGCATCACCGCAGCTTTCTGGAGGTTGTTGGTGATTTTACCGACACATGTTTTATGGCTCATTTTTACAGCTTTTATGATTTGTCTGTCATCAAATACTGTTGTTTTTCTCAGCCGATCAGGTCATCGTTGGTTGCTGATGTCGCCAGTGGTTTCCAAACTCTTGATTTCTCCATGCCCTTTGTTTTTTTTATAGATCTAACTGGCTTCCTCTTTTCTTTTAGCATCCAAACTGCTTGCTTTTCTCTCAAAGTCAGCTCCCTCATCTTCATCCTGGTTTGTGTGTGTTGTCAGAATGCAGAAGCAATGGATATAACTGATAAGACACATTCCCTGTTTTTAATATCTGAAGAATTAATGCAACAGGACACAGCTGAACACTTAGAAAGACCTGTGAGGCAGCTGTTCCAGTACTTATGATGCTCACATCAGATATTGGGATGAACTCTAAAAATGCTGATCTTCTTAGCTGGTAAAACATCTATGTGTTGAATCACCCAATAATAAAATATGACATTCTGTAGTTTTGTCTCATATTCATCTTTTAATCATATTTACATATTTCATGACTCCACAGCAAACAGAACAATTTTGTCTTTACTGTCCCAATACTTACGGAGGGCACTGTGTGTATACACACACACACACACACATACAAAAACACACACACACACACACATACATTACATAAATTGTATCTATATATTGAAATTAAAATAGACTAGAGATATACAGTATATGATCCAAAGTAACTAGTAACTTACTACTTGAGTAGTTTTTTTTTATCTGATACTTTTTTACTCTTACTCAAGTAACTATTCAGACTATTACTTTTAGTTTTACTTGAGTAAATATTTCTATAGGTACTTTTACTTGAGTACAATTTTTGGGTACTCTACCCACCTCTGCATATTTCGTAATTTGTTCAATTTAGGTTAAGCGAATTCACCACACTGACCGAAGGAAAAGCTGCTTGGTAGGAAAGTGACTGTGAGATTTTAGACTTATGATTTTTGCCTGACAGACAACAAAACAGGCGAGAAAAGTTCTATAGACTTGCAATGAAGGAGAAACCTCATATCAGAATCAGAATAATGTCTTATCAGTGCTCTGGCATCACAGGAGTTTTGGATGGGGAATCACTACTCTACATCATTTTCAGAAAATGTTTTGTGTGCTATTGGATTTTTGAGAATTATCTCTTCCGCTGACAGCCTTGAGTTCAGGCAGCACAGATAGCGGTCTGAAGAAGGCCTGTGAGCTCATGAAGGTGGTGAAGGAATGGTCTGGGGAAGTGCTGCCCAATAAGAGAGAAGTGCTTGGGAACCTCCACAGCTGCATTGGTAGTCATATAATATCAATAGCACAAGAATGAGAAATATGAAACTCTGTTAAAAGTTTATCTTATATTCTTGTAGGCAATGCACTGATGGATCTTGGGGATATGGACAAGGCTCTGCATCATCATGAGAAGGATCTGGAGCTGGCCAAGAAAGGGTAGGTGACCATGAGAGCAGGAAAGCTACCTTTCTGTTTTTCTTGGTTGGTTAATAAACTAGAACTCATCCGGTGTGTTTGGTTTGTGCTTTGTTTCGTAGCGACCTGATGGACAGTAAATCCAGGGCTCTGGACAACATTGGCCGTGTGTACGCATGTATTGGCAAGTTTCAACAAGCTATAGAAGTGTAAGTGCATTTGCCTTTAATTAATATTGACTTTGGTGTTGATGTACACAGAGAAATCTATTGTAATAGTCATTTTATTTTGTTCTGTGTGTGTTTGCGTAGCTGGGAGGAGAAGTTGCCTCTAGTATGTGGTGGGTTAGAGAAAGCCTGGTTGTTCCACGAGATCGGCCGCTGTTACCTAGAGCTGAAACGCTACAGCGAAGCACGAGACTGCGGCTCTCGCTCACTCATGGCTGCGGATGACATCAGCGATGAAAAATGGCAGCTCAATGCCAGTGTGCTCATGGCGCAGGCAGAATGTGAGTCCAAACTACATTGCCCAGAATCGCCCAGGAAGCTTAACAGACTCTCTGACCATGAATAATCAAATTTCCCACATTGCTTCGAATCAATAGGAGTTAATGTGGTCGTTATGTATATTTGATCCATGCCACGCCGTACAATTAGATCATTTGACATCCTCTTTCTCTCTGACACAGTGAAGCTGGGTAACTACAAGGCCTGTGTGTTACACTTTGAGAGGGCACTGGACCAGGCAAAACTGCTGCAGGACGACTCTGCCAGCGAAGCCATCCAGAAGGTCAACACAGACATTCCTATCCTGCTCTCTCACTCTCTCCCTCATCCCTCTCAACATCCATCTCGCCTGTAGCCTTTTCTATAGTCCCATTCAAACTACACTAGAATGAGTGAAATTCTAAATCATGCAGGATGCGCAGTATGGTTTATATTACAGATGATCACAATTGTTGTTTGTTTGACTAAAGGTATACTCGTATGTACTATTGTTCTGCAAATATTTATCCAGTCATTTCAATAGGAATACACGCAACCAGAAATTTTGCATAAGGGTGCTTTTCACTATACGCACTATACAAATTTTAAAGTAGCTTTACAGAAATTCATGGTGCCAATGTTTATAATACCTTAATATCATAATTCCTTAGTCACATTTAGCAGATTAAAGCGGAGCGAAAATATAGTTTACATTTTGGGCCGATGCAAGCAATCAAGCAGTTGAGATATGCTATTTATTAAATATCGCTCAAAACAAGTATACTGTATATATGCTGATGAAGTTTTAAATATATATATATATCCTGATGAAGTTTTAAATATTTATATATCCAATTTTATATAAAGAGCTGGATGATAATATAGTTGCATTTTGCGGCAAAATAAAAAATGAAGCAGTTGTTATTTGCTATATAGTATATATTGCATTAAAGTTGTATGTATATGTTGTTTGTATGTATGTATATATATATATATATATATATAATAAATAGCATATATATATATATATAAATATATATATATACTATTTTACATAAATAGCTGTGCATTTTTTTCTGCATTGTTACACTGCGTAGCTCTGCCGACAGTGAAAACTCATTGGACCAAAATCCTGCTCCTAGTGCATGTTAAATATTAAATGTGGAGATTGATTGTGGAAGCTAAGACACATATCCAAAGTTCTTTCATGAAATTCTAGATAGCGCAGTCCATAGTCCTAACTCAGTCAGACATAATGACTTCATCACATGGAGCAGCTGATAGTTTTTTTTTTTTGAGCCAATGAGCTGTTGCTCAACATTCAAATTCTTGGCTTATTCTTGTTGAAGCAGTTGAAGCGTGCTTCAGAAACCCTCCACTTTCCCAAGCTCCACGTGTATAGATCTTCTACAGGGTGATTCAAGTATGCTAAATGGGGATTATTTCTTGTATGTTATATGTGCAGCAGCAGTATTTCTTACATGTTCAAGGCAGCATGTTTGTGGTTGTATCAGCAGTAGCAAGTCTCAGTACTTCTGCTGCAGCAGCAGCATAGCAGATCTATTCCACCAAGACCAAACATGTTAAAATTGTCATGTACATTACCATTCCAAAGCCTCTGAGATATACTGTTATTTTGTAACAAACCCTGAACTTCCATAAGAAGAGCAATTAGTTACTAAATATTTGTTAATAGTAGTTGTTTTGTCATAATAAGAACTGATAATTGTAATTTTTACATGCATTCATTAATCAGTTTTCTCGTATGTTATCTGATTCTAGACCATTCCATTCTTCTGATATTATATTTCTTCATGTTGCCCTGATATTATTTGTTTTACTATAATCAATTTCTCACCCTGCAGGCTCTTCGTGAAGCAAGACACAGAGTGACTCAGTAAAATGAGAAACCCCTCTGCATAAAGGGCTGCAATCAACTTCCATCCACCTACAAGACAATTTAGAACTAATGCATCCTTACTAGTAGAATAAAGTTTGCTTTAGGAACATTGTGCTGGATTGCAGTCGGTGTTATTGGTGAAGGATTACTTTGTTACTGCCTATCTGTGCTTGTTTCCATATGGGTAAAAAGATGTTTTGCATAGTTTTACATAATTAAAAGTCACAGTTTCAGAAGTATAACAAATCATGTGTTATATTTATGATGCAGTGTCCAAGTGATGTTGCCCAGATACTGTTAATGTTTTCCAATAGACCCACACATGCTGTGACCTTCTGTTGACACAGAGAAATACTCTTTTAATTCATAATCCAACCATAAAGGAACTGAAATTCATTTAAATGAGTTTTGACCTCTAATTTTACACTCCACCTACTGAGTCGATATAGACTTTATGTTCTCAACAAAACTCTCAAAACTGAACAGAAGTATAAGCCCTGTCAGAATGCTTAATTACGCATTACAGGCAGTTTGAGTGTGAGAGTATTTTTGTGTGGGTTATATCTGCTATATATGCACAAACCACAAATACTTGTGAGAAGGCGGTCACAGCCAACCTGCGTTTGTTCTGAACTCCGCTGTGATAAACTGAAGCAGCGATTCTTAACTGCAGAACCTGTCAGTGCAATGTCAGAAAGCGTAGCCACACAGAAATCCTGCATACATTTCACACGTCCCACAACGATATCAACAAGACACAGCATGCACACTCCAGCTGTTTTCATTTTTGCAGGTATGCTTTTGTATAACTGGCCTGTAAACATGCATTCAAAGAGCATGTGGTGCCTGCAGATCCTTTTTTATTCTTTATGAACTTCATTTTAAAACACAAACAAAGGAATTGAATACTTTGATCATTTTGATAGGCATGTATTCATTATAATATATTCTGACATATCATGATTACAAGGACCTTACTGAGTCTGCTGGAAATCAAGTCCATACTTGTGTGAGGCATGAAAAGCTTGAGAAATTTGTTTGCCTTATCAAAAAATTGTTGCAATATATATTTTATGCAGTAGATACCATCAAACCTATAGGTGTAGACAAGTATTCCTTTAGTGGCCTACTGCAAACTTCTTAATCAGTGACAGTGTATGAGAATTGAAACGATTTGTGATGTTTGCTCTAAAAGTAGGCCTGTATACAATGACTTTTCCTGGCACAATTATTTTACAAGAATGTTCTGAGAAGTTTATTAAATATAAATGGTAATTTTGGGGGACGCAATCAAAGGTTCGCAAAATTCTGCAACAAATTATCTTTTCACTCCGCTATTATGGTTAGCTAAAGACCTAATATCGAAACAACTTTTTAATTAAACACGTTTTTGATTATATATTTGTGATGTGCAAAACTTTAATAAAGTGTTAAATAATAAAAAAAATGTAATACTTTTTTTTTTTATTGACGTGACCTACCAAAACTGATCGCACTAAGAAAGTGCGAGTGCGGTAGGCCTACTGTTTCCATACGAACACACACACACACACACACACACACGTGACCATGGACCACAAAACCAGTCATAAGGGTCAATTTTTCACAATTGAGATTTATACATCATCTGTAAGCTGAATAAATAAGCTTTCCATTGATGTATGGTTTGTTCGGATAGGACAATATTTGGTCGAGATACAACTATTTGGAAATCTGGAATCTGAGGGTGCAAAAAAATCTAAATATTGAGAAAATCACCTTTAAAGCTAAGTTCTTAGCAATGCATATTACTAATCAAAAATTAAGTTTTATTATATTTTCAGTAGGAAATTTACTAAATATCTTCATGGAACATGATCTTTACTTAACATCCTAATGATTTTTGGCATAAAAGAAAAATCTATCATTTTGACCCATACAATGTATTTTTGGCTATTGCTACAAAATACCCCAGTGACTTAAAACACAACATCATCCTCAGCCAACCAAGGGCCGGAACCCTGGTACAGGGTCTCTCTCTCTCTCTCTCTCTCTCACACTCACACACACACACACACATATATATATAACAACATATACACACACACATACATATGTGTATAATATATATAGAGAGAGAGAGGTTGGGGGTCAATATATATATATATATATATATATATACTTATATATATATATATATATATATATATATCTTATGTATATATATATATATATTTATTACCCCCAACCTTTTTTTCTTGTGTGTGGGTAACAAGTTACATGTTGGGGAATTAACAAGTTACATGTAACAGAATTACGTAATTTAATTACAAAATAAATGTAACTGTATTTTTTTTAAATTAAAATACAGTTACCTATGAAAATGTTAACGATTACAAAGGGGGTTACATCTGAATAATTTCACACTCATACATATTCATTTGATTTCTTTCCCAAATTGCAATGGCTGCTATAAAATATGAGACACCACTGTTTCAGGAGTTGAGGACACATGCTTATTCGATAACTGCTTTATTTCCTATTTGGGTTTATGTATATACTTTATTTTTAAGAATTAAAATAAAACATTCGTTAGAAATTTAGAAAGGTAGGGTAACTTGTAATCTGTAACCTATAATATTTCCAAAGTAACCTTCCCAAACACTGATGACCCCCCCAACCAATTCGCACCATCTTCTAACATTGGGGCTTCACAGTGTTAGTCATCGTCAAGAAATAAAGTACTTAGTAATTAAACCATGTGATAATCGAGACATAAAGACGAGCAGTGTGATGAACCTAAAAATAAAATAAAAACCCGGTCGCTGACGTGCGAAGTGAAGCAGCAGCGGGAGCGCGCAAAAAAAATGTACCTCTGTTCAGTTTTATATCTGCCTCTCCCTTCCGCGTCCGCGCGCACAGGAGCGTGCTCAAGTGCCAGTGGTTTCCGTTTTGTTTCCTGATTATTGCTAGTGCTCGGCCAGGCGGGCGTTTCTGCGTAGCGCTCTGGAGAAACGTGTATTTGGCTGTACGGCGCTTTGAACCTTCAGCCTCGGAAAACGGTGACAGCTTTTCACACATCTGCCAACGTTGTAATCAAGTGAGTTGCATTTACGCTGATCACAGACTGTTACTTTGTAATCGTGTAGAACGTATTTGCAACCAGCGAGTTTGATTATGCATATCTAACTTTAAGTGAAAAGAAAGATTTTTTTTATGCAACAAAAAAAAAATGCTTCTGGCATATGCTTTATTTCCCAGCTGCGCTAGGCATTGCCACGCTGATTTGTTTTGTCTGCATGTAGCGTGGCTGGGCACTGCCACTCCCCAAACCATGGCTTTGCATTGTTACCGCTAATTAACTGAGCTCGTTCATTTGGTCGTATTCATGTACGAGTCTCTGTAGATTTAGACATTCACTGAATTAAGTGTAGCCCGCGTTTCTTCTACGCACAATTTTTCCACCAAGTTGTCTAAATTCATGTGCGCAACGTCGTTAAATCATGTAACGTTCCCGTTATACGCGTGTGACCTCTGCTTGATGTGTGGCTACCGTCTGAGTGAATCTACTGGGCGTTTTGGGTTTTCTTTGTCTTCCATAGATTAGGTGGCGTGTCCGAATCTAATTTGGTCACACAAAGGCTGCGTATCAAAATCCAGTGAGCTGCCTACCTAGACAGCATTTGGGCATCATACACGCCGAACTGACGCACTACGTGTTTGCTTCCGAGAAATGCTGCCCAAGCAGGCAGCACACTTGGTATTAGACACAGCCACAAGAAAGTGGCCTAATGATGTGCAGGTGTTAGTGTCTCACGGTTCACTGCTGAGCTCCTGTAAAACAGGGGCCTGCTTCTGCTTTTCACACACTTTCATCAGAACCTGGGCCGTGTCCAAGGTGAAATTAAAGCTAGTTTGTGTAAAATCCGGCCACTGCTTAAAGAAGTTAATATTTAGTGGCGGTAAGAGGTGCTTTTTGAACCCATCATCAGCTGTGAATTGTGTCGCTTGGCTGATATCAAGGTTTGTCATTTGATTAAGCTGTGAAGATTTGCATGCTTTATAAAATGGGGAACAGATGTTTTTTTTTTTTGGCCAGAAGGTGATGATGACAAGTGGTTTCACAATGAAAGCAAGTCATTTGACATCTGATGACTTTAACAACCTAATATCTGAGCTATAGCTGTACTTCTGCTTATTAATCTGAAACACGACATTAGAAGACTGCGATGTGACGGTGCAAAGTATCATTAAAACCAAAGAGCTTCTTGGTTTACTTCAGGCCTCCATAAAAGAGAAAAAGATGATAGACAAAGAGAAATATGAATAAAAAGCGAAGGAGTAACGTGTAGGCCAGAAAAAAAAGCAGCTCTTGCGTTGGCAGTCTGATGCCTACTCAGATTTCACTAGAAATGCACAGTGGTGTTTTATTTCATATGAATTCGAATGTGCATTGGTCTAAATGGAGCAGTGATTTTCAGATTTGGATGAGAGCTGGACGCTGTACAGAGGTTGCAAAACTAAAATATGCAGTTGTGGGTAGTAAAATTGAAGTTTCCAAGAGCCTGCGTGCTGTGAAGGGTCTGAAGAAGTGGTCGTTTTGACTGCCCTGTTCAGGTGGATAGTTTCTGTTAATCTTTACCAAGCATTCCTGGAGCTGCCTGTCATTTAACCCCTTGTTCACATTTGCATCTCATGTAACTCATCTCATGTACAGAGTAATCTCTTGAAAAAATGCATTCGCACTCACTCTTTTCTGTTTATCAGAAACAGCCTGCTGTGTATAATGGACGCTGAACAGAATCAGGAAGTTCCAGAGACTGTTGCTGAGACACAGGAAGTGGCGATGAAACAAGAGGAGAATTTGGAGTCCAAAGAGGTGGCACCTTCAGAACCTGAGAAGACCCCAGAGACGGAGCGTCCTGCTGGGGAATTGCCAGAAAACGAGAAAGCGACAGACTCTGAAGCGCCTCCTGCCAAACCGTCTGAACCCGAGGTGGCGCCGGAAAAATCTCCTGAGGAAACCCCGGCTGCCGAGTCTTCTGAGAAACCCCCTGAGCCAGAACAGCAGAAGAAGTCTGAGGAGCCACAGGTTCAAGGGAATTCTGAGCCCGAGAAGCAGGAGGAAGAAGCTGTGAAAGAGGAGGAGCCTGCCAAAGAGGCAGAGTCCAAACCCACTGCTGTGAATGAAGCCAAGCCCGAAGAATCTGATAAAGATAAGGAGACAAAGACAGAAGGAGGACAGGATAAGGTACAACCAGACGCTGATGGAGTTCAAGCTGAGCCTCCGAAAGAGGCCGAGACCAAGCGGAAAGAGCCAGAGCTGCCTTTGTTCTTTGGCTGGTTCCTGCTTCCAGAGGAAGAGGAACGAATTAAGTGTGCAACCATGGACTTTCTCAAGACGCTGGACACTTTGGAGGCATTCAAAGAACACATCAGTGAATGTGAGTGAGTGACTGTGTGAACACATACACGTGTGGTTTTCCTCAGAGTTGGTGTGTTTGTAGTGCTGATTTTGTTTTGTTTTTTCTAGTTACTGGTGAGGCGGAGAAAGAAGTGGATCTTGAGCAGTATTTCCAGAGCCCATTGCAGCTCCACTGCACTACAAAGTTCTGTGATTATGGGAAAGCAGAGGGGGCTAAAGAGTATGCAGAGCTACAGGTAAAAAAATTAGGGCATTAATCCGTTTTAATGTAAATTCTTTGTTTAATTTAAATGTTCATTTATGAAACATGAAATGTTAATTTATTAGCATTAATTAATTATACATGGAAATTAACTTGAACTTAGATTAGTAAGTATGAGTTTCTTTTGCACAATTTAAAAATATACATATTTTATTAGATAGACAATGGTTTTATTCAGATGTTTAACTGATTTATTTAAAAATGTATTTGAATTTTGGTCTAGTGTATATTTGAAACTTATTTTTAAAACTTTAATTGTATATTGATGCTGGCATGGCGTTAAAAAGTGAATAAAAATATACATGAATGAAATTGCAAGAGAATAATTGTCTTTGTATACAGTGCATGGAGAGGCAGAAATCCCATAAGAATGTATTTAAAGCCTTCACCTAAACAATATTACATTTGAAAAAAATTATAAAGAGAACTGAAACAAAATGCAGAAATTAATATAATGTCACCCAACAAAAAAATAACCAACAGATCAATAAAAGAAAAATAACATGTAAATGTGACAGTATACAAGTGTAATTATGTGAATGAAGATCAATGAATGCTGAAAAATAGTGTGTTGTTAGTTCATGAAACCTAACTAATGTTAACAAATTAAACTTTTTTTTTTTTTTTTTTTTTTTTGTAAAGTGCTACCAAATGTTAATACAGTACTTATTTGACCATATTTTGTCTTGCAGGCGGTCAAGGAATCCCTTGCCAAATCTTATGAGCTTTCAGTCACTGCTCTCATAGTGACCCCTCGTACGTTTGGGGCCCGTGTGTCTTTGACAGAAGCCCAGGTGAAGCTGTGGCCCGAGGAAGCAGACAAAGAAGGGGTCGCTCCGGCCCTCCTGCCCATTGTAGAGGCTCTTCCAGTGGGTAGCCGTGCCCACGTCACATTAGGCTGCTCGGCAGGTGTGGAGGCAGTTCAGACCGGTTTGGATTTGCTGGAGATCCTGGCTTTGCAGAAAGAGGGCAAGGAGGGCACCCAGGTCGAGATGGACTTGGGTACTTTGACCTATCTGAGCGAGGGCCGCTGGTTCCTCGCCCTGAGGGAACCGATTAACGCAGATACCACCTTCACTAGCTTCTCCGAAGACAAGCCCACCACCGGCGACCAGGGCAAAAAGGATGGAGAGAAGAAAAAGAAAAAGTGTACCATTCTGTGAGTGCAAAGCAAGGAGGAGAAGGGGGGGGAGGGGAGGAGAGGAGAAGACATTTTTCCTAAGGGCTCCGGCCCTCGGTTGGCTGAGGATGATGTTGTGTTTTTGCATGTGTGTAGGTGGATTGCGTGTATGTTTCGCAGCTTTAGTGTGTGCACAGGGATGGCTTGGGATGATTTAGCAGGTAGTGTGAGACCAGACGTTCCAAAGTGGCCTGCTGGCTCCCGGCTTTCTCTTAGCTGGTGCCTTTTTTCCTTTTGCCTGGCAACACAAGCTCAGAGGCCTTAGTATCTGCCTTAAGGTCATGGATCACTTTGCTGGAAAGTTCACTCTGCGTTAGGTGCTAGTTCACTTGGCTGTTTGGCCGCCACACCATCCCTGTTCCCTTTACACAGGTACATCCACGACCGGTCTTCCTTACACGTGACACTCATCTAGAACACTTAGATTTAGCACAACTTTACTGGTTTGATTAACTGATTTCTACTCCGTTCCAGCCGAGTTCTTGTTAATTAGTCTAGATACCTGGTTTCACAATCAGTATCTTTAGAAGATTTGCATTCTCAATATACATTTAGATCTTCGAGTTCATCAAAAAGAGCACCTTGATGCTTCAACACAGGAAGTTTTGGCATAGAGTATAAATTTGTTAGTTTAGTATGTGATTCTTCGCTGTCCCTCTCTTTCTTCAGCCTTTGTGGAGCTGATAATTTCCAAGAATTCATGCTGCACCTTTATAATCTCACCGATAGTGATCTTTTGTGTGTGTGCATGCCTCTTGCCAAAAAGAGAAGAAAAAAAAAACTTGACATGGTTAATCCCTCTCTCGCAATCACGTAAAATTCACCAAGGTTTTTCTTTTTATCAAATAAGATTACATGCTCTCTGTGACATGTTTTTAGGCTAAAGTGTGTATGTGTATGAAATAGTGTTCTCTCCTAAACTTATCGTTTACACAGTGTTGGTCACACCATCGGAGACCCCTCTTGAATTTACAGCCCGTCACGTCGGATGAGACATGCCTGTACTTCTCTTCATTATATCTGTACGATCAGCTCTTTCATAAACCAGTATATTCACATGTGATAGTAAATTTACTCTCTCTCTCTGTCTCTCTCATTATCAATTTTGAAAAAAAAAGAAGTGCACTCTAAATACTGTGACAAGCATCTATGTGGTGCCTTCCTCTTCTGTAGGTTTCTAGATGGCCGAAGCTATGCTTCTTATAGGTCTCTGACATCAAGGCACTAATTTTTTTGCACTTACCTTGTTTTTCATTTGTTTTTGTACACTTAATAAAGAATGTGCTTGGCTCTGACAACCCTGGCGTTCTGTTCTTGCTGTAAGTGAATTATGGTCTTAATGTTTGAAGGATTGAATTTATTAGATAGCTTGTTCTAATTAAGGACGTGTGTGTAATTTGTTCCAAATGGGTGGTTTCATGCACATTCCACTTCAAATAGTTTCCACCTTTGCACAAATTGGCAAATGTGTAACTGGAGCAAACATCTGGTTCCTAATCAGCACCGGTTTCTGGATTCATAGGAAATTAAATTATCTTAAAAAATGCAGGGGATTAGTAACTAATAAGTGTAAAATAATAGTAACTTAAGTGGCTCGGGAATACACAACCTCATAATTATTGACCGCACAACTGCATCTTCCCATTTAGTTCATTTCACAGTTCACAGTAAGTTTGCCAGTAGGGGGCGATTGTCTCCACTAAAAGCTTCTAGATGGAAAATATTGTAGCTTTAGCTCAACAGCTAGTGAGTTGACCAACCAGAGAGGCAAGAATATGTAAAATAATCCCTCCCACGCAAATATATCTCTCTCTGACATGCAAGATTTAACTTGTATCGAGGTGATAATTTCCCTAAGTATGGTTGAGGTGGGTGTTTGAAGAAACACCATCTATCCACTATGTCTGGATGGTGCCGCTTGGACACATTCTCAGTGATTAACTATATTTATGTGTGTGAATGAACAACCGTGCAGGCTTTAACAATATAACTTAGATGCCATATTGAATATAACACTGATGAAAACAAGACTGTGAGGGGTAGACATACTGACTTCACAATGCATGCACTGTATATAAGTCCTAAATCATGTTCATTTTTCACATATCCCCCCCCCCCATCGGCTTAATAATTGGCATGTTGTTAAACAACAGTACAATCCATTGAGCACAATCTACTTCCCTCAGACTCGTTTTCATTCCTGTCAAAAATAAAATATACCACTACCCGCCTAAGGCCTATGCCACGGCGGTAAACTTGTGGTTTCCAAACTGACTTATCAGAGTCTTGCTTCTGCAAACACTGTTGACATCCAGTGATCAATGGTTATGTTTCTATTTTAAGCCCATTCTGTCTGTTTTGTAAATTCAAGTTGAGTCATGTCTCTTGGCCAGATGAGCTGATGCTGCTGTGGACAGAGGAGCCAGAGTGCCCTTTTGTAAAGGCCAATTAATTCACCTGAAAAGCTTTGATTTTATCTGACGTGGTGCATTAGATATAAAGCTAATTCAATTTTAAATGACTCTTGTGCAAAAGAAAGGAATGTGCTGCCTGGGGAGCCTGACTTTGAGAAAGCCTCTGCTGGATTTGTGTATATTGAGCCAATGTATACATTATTTTGTGAAAATGATGGTTGTTGTTTTGTTCAGTACTTCTTGTAATATTCAAAGTGTCACTCTTGTTGCTAAGCCCTAGTAAAGTGATTATAAATTAAATACTCAAATTATTACATTGTGACTTTCAGTTGTGACCAGACTGTGCGGCATGGCCTAAGAGTATGGTGCAATTTCTAGCAATGATTGTTTACTTGTCTGGCAAAAAAGAAATGTGACCCTGGAGCACAAAACCAGTCATAAGTAACACGGGTATATTTAGAAACAATACACTGTATGGGTCAAAATTATCGAGTTTTCTTTTATGCCAAAAAATCATGTTCCATGAAGATATTTAGTAAATTCCCTACCGTTAATATATCAAAAACCTTATTTTTGATTAGTAATGTGCATTGCTAAGGATAATTTGGACAATTTTAAAGGCGATTTACTCAATATTTAGATATTTTTGCACCCCCATATTCCAGATTTTCAAATAGTTGTATCTCAGCCAGATATTGTCCTACCCTAACAAATACACATACATGATTTATTCAGCTTTCAAATGATGTATAAATCTAAATTTTGATAAATTGACCCTTATGACTGGTTTTGTGGTCCAGGGTCACAAATGATTGTGACAATTAATTTTAGAAATCGCCACTTCCAAAACTCAGCCCACATTGCCTCATTTTCCGTCCTTAATGGGGTTCATTCGAGGCGCGTTGCTAAACGCGCGCTGACGCAGCCTGATTGGCTGGACGAGGCAGAAACGCTGGTCCGATGAGTTATTCACTGTTCGAGTGGGCGTGGCCTCGCATCACAGTGGATGGCGAGAGCCAATCAGAGACCGAAGAGATCAGCCAAGGCCATCGTCAGATGTCTGCGTAGAGAAAACAGGAAAAGCTGAGCGCATAGCGAGGAAGGGAGCAGCCACGCTCTCTGTCTGGAAGAAAAAGTGTCTCCTGCGACCGTATCTCGCCTGTCAACTCTCTCAGACAGACTCAGTGCGCTAGCAACTCCCTGAAAGGGCATAACCTGCTGTCATTAAGAGTACATAGACCGGTAAGTGGCTCAAAACCTCAGCGTGCTAGTAAATACAAACAGTGGGTATTGAAAACAGTCTCTCATTTGCAAGTAACGTACAGCGAAATATAAGACACAGAGAGTATAAAGCGTACAGTGACACAGCTCTTTTTGCTCAAAACACTGACTGTATAGATCAGGGTGAGGACCTCTAGCGCAGCTTAACTATATTTGTTGTAATTTTGATGGTGAATGTCAGTCATGAGAGACCCGTACAGAGACAGGTTCTGCTGGTCTGTGATTTAAATGAATGAATGAATGGCTTCGTTAACACCGTTCACGTACACGGAAGTGTACTGCGTGCTGTGTTCTTCAGAAACAAAACAAAACAGAACACGCAAGAAGCATTAAAACTAATGAATTAAATTCAGCTCATTTCCTTTAGTTAATTAGAGTCTAGACTGGAGACGAGATGTTTGTCATGAATGGCAGGCCGTTTAAACGTATTCCTTAACTTTCTAGTGTTTATTTTATTTGACTAATAGTTTTTTTTGTATGTAATTAAATTGTGACCAGTATAATTTTTTGCTTTTACACGTTGCTATAAATTAAATGTGGCACTTGCACACACTGCTACTATTTTCATTAGTGAGAGAAGCTATTCAGTTAGTCACCAGTGTACTGTATATTGCAGTTGTGACTAATCACTTAGCTACATGTGCATTACTTGTACTTATTCTCTTGCTACAAGTCACCATCACAGTAATATCAATTAACTGTTCCATTGTTATAGTTACTAATAGCAAAGGGATTAGCATTTGTGTTTTGTAAATAATTACTAGTGACACTGAAAGTCAATCATGTTTTGGATGAAGCATTATATAAGCTTGTGCTTAAATAATGAAGATCCATCCATGCATTAGATCAAAGAGATCAGTGAGGATAGAAATAAGATTATCATAAACACTGCAGTTTGGTCTTTGGCGTTATTCAGATGTAACAGTTCTAATACACCTTTGAATCAGATAAATGTGTTGGGTTAGGAGTGTAATAATAAGATCAATGTCTTTACTGTCAAACCCCCTGCTCCTCCTCGCATACCTCCGATGTGATGAATGATACTGCTGCTGTTTTGTGAGCGAGCAAAACGCAGTTATAAATCAGTTGCATCACTACTAGTGTCACGCACAAGTCCTTAACCAGCTGTGCAGTGCAGAATGAGCGTGTGTGCATGCAACTGGCCAGCACTTACTGAAAAGTACAGCAGTATTACCATCACCGTACCATTGTGAATGGGGTCAGATCAGGTCACTGGTAATTCTGTGTGCACTAGGATCAATACTAATAAAACCCTCTGGAGCACTATCGGTATTACAGGAAAGTACATGACACGTCCATTAATGTAACTGAGACTATCTACTCAATCTAGAGATACACGGCTAGTTTTTTCTCTTTGCTTATACATCTTACAATAATTTACCATTTTAACCTTTGTTTCTTGTCAGTAGTTATTGTTACTATCCCAAAACAGTAAGAAGTTATTATGGTATCTTTGTCAGTCAGTGTAAGCTGTCAGAATTCTAGTGTAATTTCTTGTTTTGATCAAATTGGTTAATGGATAGTTACTGCCGCTTTAGTGGTGAAACAGTGTTTCTGTATGGTGTTTTTCTTCATGCAGTGGTCACAGTAGGAAATTTTGTAAGAGATGTGAATCAGTAGACCTCAAGGCTAGTCGTTAAAAACAATTTGTGTACACTATTTTCACTTAGATATTGGTAAATTTCACAAATAATTGCAAATAACACATTGAATTAAACCTGCAATTTTTAATTTAGAGTGTACTCCAAAAATACACACTCCTTTATTTTTTATTTACTTTGAAAAAGTTTTGACAGTGTATGAGCATTTTAAAGACCAATTTTAGGGTGTGAATTATGGATCCTTTTTTTGTTTGTTTGTTTTTTTGACCAAATTGGTGTTGATTTCACAAGTTGTATGGGTTTTCTCTGGTAATGTGCTTAACTTATTTTACATCACTGGTCTGTGAGTGCAGTTTGGCCAGTGCGATCACTTCCTGCTAGCCGATGTTTGCGTTGATGCTGGATGTCAAACCCTGATGTACACTAATACAGCATTGTGTGTGTTAAGATGTTGTGTTTTTGTTTTTCTGTCTTTTTATCAGAACAATGCTAAATACAGAAGTCTTTGAATGCAATGTTTTCTTTTCACTCTGTGCATGTACAGCACTCTAGTGAGTAGGGTGGGTGATGTGCAGGGAGGGCGCGGGGGTGGTGCGCTCCTCTCTCTCTTCATTAGTAAATTGCCGGGTCAAGGACTGGACTGTCTTCTACAGTAATTGAACACTCTGTGCTCCTCGTCACATGTGTCTGCATTAATTCTTATTGCAGAAGAGGAGTGAGACCATTTTCAAGGTGCATAAGGAAGATTAAATGGTATTCTTAATTTGTATTACTTAGTAATTTTATCCACAAATCAATAACGTTTCTCAGGCCTTTTTTGGGATGTTTACAGAAGGCAGTGATTTAAAATTTTAATGTTTAACAGTTTTATAGATGTTTTTAAAATGGAAATCTGGAGAAAAAAAAAATTAGGATTTTTAGCAACATTCTTAATCTAATGTTGTGTTTTAAAGTAGTTTAATCCACTTGCCATAAAAATATAGCCATTGTTGCTGATATGAATGAATGAATTAATTAATTTTTAGGATGTTAATTTTTGTTAATTTTTTTTTTTTTTAAATGTTACAGCCTACACTACTGAAACATTTGGAGCCAGTAGGACTTTTTTTTTTCCATTTCTTTTCTTCTTTTGAAAACTTCTTCAGAACTTTTTTTGAAAGAACAGTTTCTAGTGTCACATGATCAAATAGAAATCATTCTAATATGCTGATTTGCTGCTCAAGAAACATTTCTTATTACTATCAATGTTGAAAACATTTGTGCTGCTTAATATTTTTTGTGGAAAACGTGATCAATTTTTGTAAGGATTCTTTGATGAATAGAACATTTATTTGAAATGTGCATCATCATTATTATTGTCATTTTTGATTTATTGAAAGTGGTCTTGTTAAATAAAAGTAGTAATTTCTTTTTAACAACAACAAAAACAACGAAAAATAAATAAATCTTTTGAATGGTAGTGTATTTTGGTTCTTCATGTTGTCTGTGTTGTTTCAGCCTACACACAGTATGGTGTTGAATACAGATTGAGATAGTTGGTTCTTGTCATTCTCTGCCAACTGGTTTATCTTGTCTTTTTTAAACAAAGACGGGTTATGTGGACCCCACTGACAGCTTGTCACTCTCGTTCCACTGCACGTCCCGCCAGGGTTCAGACAGGCGGCGGTGATGTCATCTGAATGCGACCTCAGCCTGCCAGTCACAAATGCACTCATGTATGAGAGTTTTCCACTGAGTCACTGTTGATGGAGAGAATGGAAATAATAACTTCAAGCTCAAATTGGTTTACTAAGATTTGGTGAAATTGGTTGTAAAAACAGTGTCTGTACCTCATACTGTACTGTCTGTCTGGATGGGTTTTCTTTAGGTTTAAGAGAGCTCAGCTGATTCTTGCTGTTCATAACTGATTGCCCTTCTATCATGTGTTAGTCAGACTGCAATTGGATGTTGCTCTCATGCACAGCACGAAGTCCAGGGCTAATCAAATCAGAATGAGCATCAAGCCTATTTTTAGCTGCCTTTCCTGATTCAGGGTTAAGGGAGAGAGAGAGCGAGAGAGAGAGAAACCAGCAGATAAACAAAGAGAAATGTAATATAGCGAGAGAAAATGCATGGAAAATTGTGGTTTCTGCAAAATATTTGTTTCCGTGTCTTCAGCATGCTATTTAAATGTAAGCACTGTGTAATTTAAATGTTTATCAGGGGTGTTAGTTTCACTCATCCATTTAACTTCCTGGTCCGTTTCCTGGTTAATGCAGAATGGATGAAGTAACTTGGCTTCATGTATTTATTTTATGTATTGTACAATAAATAGATACTAAAAACTTTAGACCCTTTTATACTTTTTTTTTTTTTTCTTGTGCAAAGGTCAGTAACTTGTAAATCTATCTTCTATTGTATGGCCTTTTGAACCACGATAACAAAATGTGTCACAAAAAAAGTATTATTTATTAACTATTTTTAATTAATTTATTTTATGTATCTATGTATGTATTTTATATAGCCTTATTTATTTATTTAGTCTTTAGTCATTTTAATAGGTGCTGTTTATTTATTGCTCTCAAGTGACTGTCTGATGTTTAATGTTTCTCTGCAGTGCTTTAGTCATCGAGCACCATGTCAGCCAAAGCCATCTCTGAGCAGACGGGGAAAGAACTTCTTTACAAGCACATTTGCACTACAGCCGCTGTACAGAACCGCTTTCGTTATGCTAACGTGACGGCAGAAACCGACTGGGAGCGACTGGTTCAGGATCACCCCTGGCTACTGACGGAGGTAAGACAGCTGCTGGAAATAATGGATCTGGGGTCACATCTTGGCTTGAGGTGAAACTTCAGCACAGTGACCAAAGATGACTTGTGCCTATGAGGTCAATAATAAAAAAATAGTGCAGGTGGAATTAGTCTTCGACACAGTTACAAACTCTGTTGCAATGTGGACATTGGTATCACTTGGTTTAATCTCTATACAATGATTTAGTCTACTTGTTTGCCACAATAATCGGAAGTCTTTGAATTTTCATGGGGGTTATTAATGTTTTTTTTTATTATTTATTATGTATATTTTTTTATGTGTTTATTACTTTTTATACATTCTGTATATTATGAATTTACAAAAAATATTCTTCAAATAAAGTTACATTTAATCATATTTATAAAATAGTTCCTAAAATATAAACAATCAGTATCAAATGTAAAAAAACATTATTGCATTACATAAATACAAATACAGTGTACTGTATGCATAGGTTTTAAATTGAGTTTGTGATAATGTTTGTCATTATTAGCAGAATAGTTTCTCTGAATGATTCGTGAATAATCCAATAAAAGCACCGTTTTACTACTACCAGCGGTTTCAACCAGTTAGATTTATAAGGGCGAGTCTGCTGAGGGGTAAATGAGTGAAAGAAGTGGTATAGAGAGATACTGAGGATGTTGGAGGGAGAGGGTGGTGTTCATTAGTATGCTGCATGAATAGCACATCAATTAATGGAGCTAAAGTGAGTGTAGCAGAATTTCTCAAATGACAGTACAGCGACAGTTTCTGCTGAAAAAGCACTCTTAATCACCTTTATGGAGGAGCCAGAGGGTATAATGATATTAGATATGACTCATGTCTCTGTCTGTCCCCTCCCTTTATCTTTAGACAGTGACTGAGACCGTTATATAGAGATCGGCTTAATTAGGAAATCATAACATGTCTTTTGATCATCCTCCTGCCTACTGTTTGTGTTTCTAAAAATGAATAAGGAAGTGCAGTTTTATATAACACACAGTGGACTCCAAAAGCCTGAGACCATGTTCATTTAAACTTTTTGAGGTTTTTACCATTTTAAAACAAAGAAAAGTTGAAATGAAAATTCAGACCATTCCAGATCTCGTAGTCTGTTTCAAACAAGTCATTTTTAACCTTGGTTCTTGACAAAACTGCTTAAACTCCCATTATTTTTCATTCGTTGTTGTTTTTGCAATAGTACAATGCTTAACATTATAAATTATAATCGATATGAGTTTGATTGTTTTGGTGTTTTTCATGTTTCTGTCCAGCGGTTGGTTGTTAAGCCAGATCAGCTGATCAAGCGCAGAGGAAAGCTGGGACTGGTGGGTGTGAACCTGGATCTGGAGGGTGTGAAGGAATGGCTCAAACCCCGCCTTATGAAGGACACAATGGTAATGTTCGCTTTAGTTTCACTGGCATTATCCCTTTGGAAATGTGTACATTGCATTTGCTGTGTGCACATTTTCTGTTCTGCATGTTTGCAGTTTATGTAACCCAATATATTAAATGTCATGCCCCTGCATACAACATTGCCTGAGGGCCAGAAACATACTGCTGAGAAAAAGACAGACATTACTCTTTTCTTCTTATAATATTTTTGTGTTTTGTTGTCCCATGCTGCACATATTTATTGTAGGTTATTTCTGCGAGGTCTCTCTCTCTTTCGTCTGCTAGGCTGGCCATAGTTTCTGTGCGCTCTCCCACTTTCAAAGGAGTGTTTCATTGTTTTCTCACCTTGTCATTTCTTTATTTTTCACTCTCTCTCTCTTTGAAGTGTCACCTCGCCTTCCTCTTTCTTACTAGCTTATTTATATCAACTGGCCTTTTGGTCTGCTGTTTTGACTGCAGCACAAATGAGATTTTGTGTGTGTGTGTGTGCGCGTGCATGTGTGCGTGCGTGTTTGGCTTGCAGCTCTGCTTGTCAAATCGTTCAGTTTTCTCAGCGAGTCCCTGAACACTGAGGTCCAGTCACTGGTGCTCAACACAAGCCTTTAGACTGTATGAACACTTCTCTACCTCCTCCTTTCCATCTCTGGCCTCCTTTTCTTCTGCCTCTTACACAATTCCCTTTTCATTGTGTTTTTCATTAGGAGAAGCTTTTAGATTCAGACTGACGGTTAACTCTTATGGAAAGCCTTATACAAACATAATCTTTTTCAATGAACATCTCTCTGTCTCTCAGGTGGGGAAGGCTAAAGGCATCCTCAAAAACTTCCTGATTGAGCCTTTTGTAGCCCACAAACAGGTGAGCCCGTTCAATAAATGTAATCTACTGTGTACATGAATGACATGGCTTATTTGTGGTTTATAATAATAATAATAATAATAATAATAAAAGCTGCAGTATTATTATTATTATTATTATTATTATTATTATTATTATATATTATAAGCTGCAATTAAATAATTGGATCTAACATACATTTTATTATATTTCATTATTTTCTAATTGGAATTATTATTATTATTATTATTATTATTATTATTAATATTAATAATAGAGTAAAATAATATATTAAATAATATATGCAGAATTATTGTTTAATTAATGATAATAATAATTCTACAGCTATTGTTGTTGTTGTTGTTATAATAATTATTATTATTATCTATATATTACTCCAATAAACAAGTAAAATAATATAGTATATTCAAAATTTGTTAGATGCAGAATTATTTTTCAATAAGTTTATATAATAATATTATTATTATTATTATTATTACTATTATTATTAATATTATTAAATTATTCCAATAAATGAGTAAAATAATATAGTATTATATAAAATTGTTAGATGCAGAATTTTTGTTAAATTATTAATAATAATAATAATAATAATAATAGCAATAATTCTATAGCTATTATTATTATTATTATTATTAACAATTTTGTTGATAATGTATTTTTTTGTAGTAGAAGTTGTAATGTTTAAATGTTGTAAAATGATTATGATAATGTATGTTAATGGATTACTACTAGGGTTGTGACTATGAGGAAATTTTCCCACCAGTTAATCAACGTGTGACAACACCGGTAATACCGGTACCACCGTGAGTGGGGTGGGGGGTAGTTCCCCCTCTTTTCCTCGCTTCCCTTTTTTTTTTTAAATAGCTTGTAAAATTTCATTTTCAAATTAGCGGAAATTCGGCGTCAAGCAGTTGTTTGTTTTTAGTTTGTTTGAGTTTTCCCTCTTTCTTCTCTTTACTTCGCTTTTAAATGGTTTAAAAGCACTGTGCGCATTTTACTTTCACTTTTAAATTAGTGGCAATTTGGCGTCAATTGCTTGAATTCAATTCAAGCAACAAAATCCAATGTGGAACAAAATTAATAAAAATACACCATGCTATATGCCTAATATAAAATAACAAATAACTTACACAAAGTTTAGGTACACAAATCTCTTGTCAGCTTCTCCTCATGCGACTGTCGGCACGCTGCATTGAGCAGCCACATAGTGTCTGTTCTCTAACTGAACTAAATTATTTTTATTACTATAAAAAATCAAAAACGACGGTGGGGGCGGTGTCACAGTGGACAAGTGACGTAACCGGTGTTGCGGCTTCACACCGGTAAAACCGTCCACACCGTCTATTGCAGCAACCCTAATTACTATCCGAGACATTGCTTGTGCAAAAACGAGGAAGGGAGATGTAACATTGCTGAATTGTGACTTTCCCTCAGGAGGAGGAGTTTTACGTCTGTATCTATGCCACACGTGAAGGAGATTACATGCTCTTCCATCATGAAGGAGGTGTGGATGTAGGAGACGTGGACTCTAAAGCCCTGAAGCTCCTGGTGGGAGTGGATGAGAAGATCAGTGCGGACACACTCAAGAGTCAGCTCCTCACACACGCCCCTGCAGAGAAGAAAGAGTGAGTCAGACAATCAAAACAAACAAACAAATATTACATGTTGTTAAATAGTACACTCCTCTATAGTTTTTGTATAGTTTATTTAGCCTTTTTGTGTTGTTCTGAGGTGATTGCACTTCTTTATGCCGGTCTGCAAATGTCTTTTCTGTCAGTTGTTCATCAGAATCAAGATTTAAAATCTGTATAGAAACTCGCTTTTTATGCTACATGCTGATTCAACTTCGTTTGCCATATAAAGACATCTCTAGGGGAAATATAGCCATAATTTAACTGCGCCCCTTGAGGGTCACTTCTGCATCTCCGTACGTAAGATGCTGCAGGCAGTTCTTGTTCTTGCTACATATCAAGACAGGATAACAGTGAGCAAAAAAATGAGACCGATGGAGAGTAAGGGAGGACAAACAAGCAAACGAGGTGCTCTCAGCTGTGCCACCAGTAGTTGAGGGCACTTTAATCCATTACACAAATGAAATCTTTCCCCGTTCCCCGTCTCCTCTCACCCCCCAGTATTATTCAGTTCACGTCTATAAACCCGGTCTGTCTTTTTGATGGCACACATACACTGATACCTTGTTCTGCCTGGTCTCACCGTCTTGGCTAACACTGAGACTGATGAGGAGACGGGTTTGGCTGCATTGGCCAGCATCCACACCTCTATTTCTATTCATCCATCTCTTTTATTCTTCCTCTCCCTCTCTTATTCCCAGTCAGACACGTATGCACACAGACGTTTTTATGAAGATTACAGCTTGAAAAACAACATGCAACTCCCTCTCACAAATATTCTGGCATAAAAGATATTTTTTCCCTTCCTAGATCTCCTTTTGTCATCTTTCAGTGTATTTACTGATTTACTGTCATCCCAAGAGTTCTCCCCCTTCCTCCAGTGATTCAGTCTCCCTGGCATTTCTCGTGTATAATTTGTGTTCTCCGGACTATGGACATCACAGTTTTTGTTGTTTGTTTTATGTGCTGGATGACGGATGATTCTCTCACTTTCTCCTCCCTCACGTTTTCCCTCATTACCGCAAACACCAGCTGTTCCGGCTCACACCAGTAACCAGTTCTGTCGTTTAATCCCGTGTCATTACTGTTCATTACAGTCAGTACTGAAAAAAATGTTTTTAATCTTTTTTTTTTTTCCTTTTGATACTCTTTTTTTTTTTTTTTTTTTTTTTTTTATAGTTTTGGCATGGATCATCAGTGATGTTACAAAATATGTCTATTTCACTGTGCTTTCGATATAAATAATAAATGCAGCCTCTTTGAACTTAAAGTCTTTCCAAAACATTTAAAAAAAAAAAGTCTTATGAACCCCAGGCCTTTAAACACTTGTGTATCTAAACATCTTTTAAACAAGTGTGAAGTCAGGGATGAGATGAAACTAAACTACTTCATTTTTGTCCGTTTATCACATTCATAATATTTAATGTAACAATAATATTCTGTTAACAGAATATTACATAAAGATGTTTTTTTTTTTTTTTAA
Organism: Cyprinus carpio; assembly: GCF_018340385.1. Lineage (NCBI taxonomy): Eukaryota > Metazoa > Chordata > Actinopteri > Cypriniformes > Cyprinidae > Cyprinus > Cyprinus carpio. The sequence continues at coordinate 25,989,435 of NC_056599.1, read as the reverse complement.
TTTCTGCAGGATGTTGACTAGTTTCCTGGTGGGATTGTTTAACCTGTATGAAGACTTGTACTTTACGTACTTGGAGATCAACCCTCTTGGTAAGTCACAAAAGCAGCCCATCCCACCTCGGCTGATTATAGATGACGTCAACTGTGCACTTCTGATTCAGTTCTTCCCAGTGTCTTGGCACTGCTGATTTACTCTGGGGAGACCAAAGACAAACCACTTCCAGTTATTTACAAGGCAGTAAAAGTTCTACTTGCTCATTACTTTTAGATGACAGAACAAATCTTATTTTGACACTATTTGCTTATTTTCCTTCATAATTGAAGGTTGATCTGTGCTCAAACTCGGTATCAAAATAACATCATAGAATGTTTTGAGGAAAGATTTAATTTGAGAAAACTAAGGCTAATTAATTAACATGGATGCTGTTTGATGGTGACTGGGGATGTTTCATAGGGCACTAATTAATAATCCCTATGTGCCCTACGGCATGTTACTGTTTCTAACTTCCTTTGATGTTCCTGTTTGTGTTTTTGTTAATATAAATCTAATTTTTATCATTTCACGTGTTCTCAGTCTGTTAGAAAATACACTCTGTCTGCATGAGTTTCTCATAGTATTTCACTTTAAAAAAAAATCAACAACAACACAAAACCGCATAGTCATCCAGTGGAATGCATGACTCAAGAATCATATACTGTATGCCAATAAGAATCAGAATGTTGAAGCACTTGAAACATCATGTGTACCTCAACATTTCCACAGCACAACCCAAAGCATTTAGTAACTGTGAGATTTAAATAAAGGATTCAGTGGAAATGTACATTTCATTATCGCCCTAAGGCAGGCAAAAAATGCAAAGTGACAGAAGTTGAAACTGGGATGAACAAACGCTCTCTTTCTCTCTGTCAGTGGTCACTAAGGATGGAGTGTATGTGCTGGACATGGCTGCTAAAATCGATGCCACAGCCGATTACTTGTGTAAAGCCAAGTGGGGTGATGTGGAGTTTCCCCCTCCCTTCGGCAGAGAGGCCTATCCTGAGGTAACAATAAAAATCACATACAGATGTGTATTTTGTTGGATAATATTGTATGTTTTCAGTGATACAGTGACAGATGACATCTAAGTATTAACAAGGAACAGGAAGGAACTCCCTGCCTTTATCACTGTTTTGTTGATTCATCAGAGGACACTTGTGGTTCTGTTTCTGCTGCGTTTGCTTACTTTTACTTCTTCTAAAGAATATGATTTAATAATAAATTAGAGGCAGTCTTTCATAAATCATTCATTCACCAAACACAGACACCGTTACAGTGATAAGTCATGTAGAGAGAGAGAGTGATGTGTCTTCTGCGCTGCGTCATTGCTGGCAGTATGTTTTTAGGACAGAAGGCTGGTTTAATTGGTAACACACACACAGATACACTAGCTGTTTTAACAGACTGGAATAAAATCAGAGTTGGTGTATTAATAAATAACCTATGGTACACTCTTTTGCCTTCTGTCAGATGTGCTGCTGTAATTGGTTGTTGGTCCAGGGTTGGACAGGGAGGAGTGTTGGCTTCATTAAATATTTGGTCAACACACAGTCCACAAGCCATTTTATGATGTTTCCATTTACGGTGTCTGCACACCAGAAGCTAATGAGTTTCTGCTTCGTTTATATGAATTGTATTCCTCTTATGATGGCATTTTACTAGTAGATCAGTAGATTTGTTTTTATTTACCATGTCATTTGAACCAAACCTAGCTTTATTGGAAATAAAAAATATTTGTTTAGACATCAAACAGCAGATTTTGTCTTAAGCCACTGATGTGAGGTACAGTACACAAACCTTTTCATAACATTCCTGTAGGAGGCATACATAGCGGATCTAGATGCGAAGAGTGGCGCCAGCCTCAAACTGACTCTCCTGAACCCCCGCGGACGGATCTGGACTATGGTGGCAGGGGGCGGAGCTTCTGTCGTCTACAGGTACCTGTCACTCACGAGTTAGTCTAGCTTACATATGATGTATGAATGTTAACTCTCAGTGTTAACTGTTTAAAGGGATAGTTCACCTAGAAATAAAAATTACCCCATGATTTACTCTCCCTCAAGCCATACTAGGTATATATGACTTTCTTCTTTCAGACAAATACAATCTGAGTTATATTTAAAAAATTCCCAGGCTCTTCCAAGCTTTAGAATGGCAGTGACGAAAAAGTGCATCCATCCATCAAAAAAAAATAGCATCCAGAATCATAAAAAGTGCTCCCCCACGGCACCAGAAGCAAAGTTAATAAACCAAGTCTCCTCTTGGCTTATATTGAAATCCTCTGAAACGTTTTTTTTTCGTTTGATTTGTGCTTTTAATTCGTGAGTGTTATTTTGTTTTGCTATCTCTCGTCAGCGCTTCCACATTCGTCACTAATCACCTCTGATTCAGTACTACTAATCAGATGACGCTCCCATCTGAACACGTGAACAAAATATAGTTTACAGATTCTTTAAGTTTTAAATATGGATATAAAAACGAAACGATTCACTTCAGAAGGTCATTTCTTAATATAACTCTGATTGCATTTGAATTTTAATGATGTATGAATGTACTTTTTTGGGCTTTAAAATCTCGGCTCCCATTTAATGCAATTATAAAGCTTGGTAGAACCAGGATATTTCTTAATATAACTCTGATTGCATTTGTCTGAAAGAAGAAAGTCACATATACCTAGGATGGCTTAAAGGTGAGTAAATCATGGGGTAATGTTCATTTTTGTTGTAATTTTAAATTTACAGGGATATTTCATCCACAAATAAAAGATTCAGTTATTTATGCACCCTCATGTCATTCCAAATCTGTAGGACTTTATTTCTTCTGCAGAACACAGAAGATACTTTGAAATGTTTCAACGGTTTTTATCCAGACAGTGAAAGTCAGTGGGGTCCAAAGCAACACTGGACCTCATTGACTTTCATTGTTTGGACAAAAACACTAAGACATTGTTCAAAAGATCTTTGTGCTCCACAGAAAGAAAGAAAGTCCTCCAGATTTGTAACAACGTGAGGGTGAGTCATTTCTAAATGAAATCCTAACTCTTAAGAGTAGCTTGTAATATGGAATTCATAGTAAGAGACAGTTTGAAGGAAGATGCTGGTGTAATGAGCAGAACTCTTGTGCTTCGTGAACTAAGAGATGAAGCAGATACCTGTAAGAGCCAGACTCCGAGCTAAATGACATTACCCATCCAAGCTTGATAACAGTTATCTAGAGGTTTATCTTTCACTGCTGCATCTGTCCTTCTCCCTGATGGAGGGAGGAGATGGAGCGAGAGAAAGCATTGTGAGACTAATTAGGATGTGTATGTGCTGTCCTCTTGAGAGTTGAGCAGAGGATCAAGAAACCAAATGGTTTCCTATTTAATGCCCGTAAACAAAGACAAATAAAACGGATGCTAGATTTACTGGATGATACTGACTTGCTCTATTTCCTGTATTTCCTAATGTTGGGATATCATTAGGATTTCAGTCAGAAATATTCCTGAAATAAGAGCAAATAGTTTAACATACAGTATTGTATTTTTCCTCACTCATAGTGACACAATCTGTGATCTGGGCGGAGTCAATGAGCTGGCCAATTACGGAGAGTATTCAGGTGCTCCGAGTGAGCAACAAACATACGACTATGCCAAGACCATCCTTTCCCTCATGACCCGTGAGAAGCACCCCGATGGTACGTCCACCACAGTCGTAAAGTCCAACTTTCTTTATTAGTCTTTCACATAAAATGATTTTGAAGTGTGTTTTTTTTTTTGTTTTTTTTTAAATGTGTAAAATCTTTTACACTTCATCACGAAATACTAGTGGAAAATAATTTAATAAATAATAAGTTGTTCATTTTTGGTTTGTCCCAGACCCAGATTTTTTTTATACTGTCTTTATATAAGAAATGTATATTACATTTCTATTTATATAGAAATATTTCTGATTTGTTATTAAAATAATATTAATAATAATACTAATTATTATTATTATTATTATCATCATTATTATTATATTATTAAGAAGTATTTATTAGCATCAATACTGTTGTGATTACCAAACAATTTTAATTCAGAAACTTTTTTTTTTTAATTTAAAGTTACTAGATTGGTAGCTAACTTTTGTTGACAATCTCAAGTCTTAACCCTTTTTTCAACAAGAAAGTGAAAGAGATCATGACTATAATGTACTGTAGGATGATTTTTGATGTGCTGTGTGTGGTAATATCTACTGATGGCTTAATCAAGGCCATGATCATATTCCATGGCACGTGATAAATGTTACCTGAAACTTACCTGAACGAGTCTGCATGCTGAAGTTGTTGATTTGAAAACTTAAAATAGGCAGAAGTGCCCCTAAGTGAAGAATCACTGCTCTATGTATATAGTGTCTGCGGTATCTAATGTGTCACTGTTCTTTTCTGTTGTGTAGGTAAAGTCCTGATCATTGGAGGCAGCATTGCCAACTTCACTAACGTAGCGGCAACATTCAAGGTTAGATCATAGAGTCCCTCATCTTGTGCATGTGGACTTGTGCCATCTATCTGCATTAGCACAGGTCAGTGTTTTGTAACACACACTTTGTGTTTGTTTGGCTGTTTTGTATGTAATCAGGGTATCGTCAGAGCTATCAAAGATTACCAGAACCCTCTGAAAGAGCATGAGGTCACTATATTTGTGCGTCGTGGCGGCCCAAACTACCAGGAAGGTTTAAGAGTGATGGGGGAAGTTGGTGAGTTTGTGCATGTGCACATTTGTAAGTGTAAATAAAGTCAAAGCTTCGAGACTTGATCTCATGTTCATGTCTTTTGTTTCTGTGTGTGTGTGCAGGAAAGACCACTGGTATCCCCATTCATGTTTTTGGCACTGAAACCCACATGACTGCCATTGTTGGAATGGCACTAGGTCATCGTCCAATCGCCACACAGCCTCGTGTTGCCGCCCACACCGCTAACTTCCTTCTCAACACTAGCGGTGGTACCACAGTGAGTGTGTGTCTGTGTATGTGTGTGTGTGTGTGTCTGTCTGTGTCTGTGTATGTGTGTGTGTGTGTGTGTGTGTGTGTGTGTGTGTCTTACTTTAAGTGTGCTTGCATTAAAAACCTCTCAGAGCCTCAAGCATGCCATTAGATGATCCAGGGCTTTCAGTGAAGAGTAGTTTCTTATTGTTGAGTCTTTCTCCACTGCTTTTAGAGATCTCGTCTTAATGTGCTGCTCGTACTGGACTGTAAGTGTCACTATAAAGACTGAAAACATTTCTTACTACTGCTCTCTCTCTTGCTCCCAGACTCCCGCCTCCTCCAGATCGGCCTCTTTCTCTGAGGTCAAAACTGTAGCAGAAAACTCATCAGCTCAAAAGACTTGTGCTGGACATCCTCCAGGTTGGTGCAAATGGGATCACACTCCCGCAAGCAGACAATAATCACAGTAACAGAATAGATTTATGGTAGGCTGGTGCGCCTCCTACAGGCCCATCAGTCATTGACACAAAGATAATACAGGGTGCCCACACATCTTTTTCCTGAACATGTCCTGGATAGGATTTGTAAATTGACTAAAATGTCTGGGTTTTTGGCGTTGTTTTCCTACTCTTTTCGTTCTTGCTGCAAGTGACCAAATAGCAGTTTGATCAATAGCATGCAGGCATTGTACATAATCGACCAATTATGGCATGAGAGAAGGTGGAATCTACAGAAAATGCTCAAAGCAATGCAAATACATATGCATAAAAGGTATGAGGACTGTAGAGAGCATGTCAATGGGAACACAAAGCCAAAACCTGGACACTATACACCTTTTTCAACGTGGAAGTAGTAAGCCTATGGGCAAGACTTCCGGTTCATTAGCTGCTATAATGAAATAATGAGAGGAATAACTATGTGCAGTAAACGGTAAAAATGTGTGCACTACAAACCAGGGTGTTTATAGTTAAGATAATGCATTAAAATAATATCAAGCATCAAAACAGCTAAAAATAGCTGGACGCAGATGTGACCGGAAGCTAGACCCATAAAAATTACAAATGGCCACGCCCATTTTTACAGGAAGAAAAAGGTGGATAGGCATGCCAGGGCATGTTGGGGAAACATATGGTCATGGTCACTTTGTAAATACCCCTGTATTAATGTGACATTGCATGGAAACCGTGGCATATTACTAAACATTAAACTATTTATTGAATATATTGTTTTTTTTCGCAGTGTGTTCTGTTAATTTCTACAACTAATTTCTATATTTTACAATTGAGTCCAGTGGCTTCTGATTTTTAAAATATGGATGGCACAATCCTTCAAGTGAGGCTTATAAATAGTAAAGTATCAGGGCTTTAAAAGGCTCTGTCCTCTGTTGAATTAAGTTTTCAGCCCTGTTTAGATTAATTCAGTATTATAAAGCCTATTATGCATATATTCTGTGTTCTGCATAAATGGTATTTTCTCATAACATTTAGTTGATAACAAGAAATGCAAAAATTTGAGGTAACACTATTCTATGGTGTTCTTGTTACACAAGTTACATGTACTTACTATTATAATAACAACAGATTATGCATAATTACATGCAAGTAACCCTAAGACTAACACTAATCCTAACTCTAACCATATAGTAAGTACAAGTAGCTAACTAATATTACTCGGTGCTCAAACATATAATTATATTGTAACAAGGACACCCTAAAATAAAGTGTAACCAAATTTGGTTAATGACAATGTACTAAAAGCATTGCTTTCATGAATATATTTTCCCTCCTTTCCTCCATCTGTTGTTTCTCTTTGTCCTTCTCTCTTTAACCTCTGTAGCCAAAAGCACCACTCTGTTCAGTGACCACACCAAGGCTATAGTGTGGGGGATGCAGACGCGTGCAGTGCAGGGCATGCTGGACTTCGATTATGTGTGCTCTCGTCAGGAGCCGTCAGTAGCAGCCATGGTTTACCCCTTCACGTGAGTCTTATCTTACATTTAAAACTTTAGTATGGGACAGTTGTCATTATAGAGTGATGTCTAGGGAAGGGAACTTTTGAATTGAATTTACTTCTGTGGTATTAATCTCAGTTTTCCCTAGATTGACTGTCCCTACATCACACATATGCATATTTAATCCTAAAACACATTATTCTATTCTAATCAGTGGAGACCATAAGCAGAAGTTTTATTGGGGTCATAAGGAGATCCTGCTGCCGGTCTATAAGAACATGGCCGATGCAATGAAGAAACATCCAGAAGTAGATGTGCTCATCAGTTTTGCCTCCCTGCGCTCTGCCTACGACAGCACCATAGAGACCATGCAGTACGCACAGGTCTGAGATCAGCATCTGCTCACTCTATACGACTCTAAAGTGCTGTGAACCATTCCTGAAATGTTTACAAATCAATGTTGTCTGATTGTTCATCTGTTCATGTGTTTTTTTATATGCAGATCCGCACTATAGCGATCATAGCTGAGGGGATTCCAGAGGCTTTGACTCGCAAGATCATCAAAATGGCAGAGGAGAAGGGAGTCACTATCATTGGTCCTGCAACGGTATGACTCCAAACTGCCTTTCTGTTGGATAACTGTATATGCAGCTGTGTGTGTATGCTTGGAGGACAAATTGTTTGGAATATTGGTAGGTTTGTGTGCCCTCTAAATGCCAATGAAACAAATAAAACAATTATTATACAAAATAATCAAATATTATATTTATTTAATATTATTGTATTATATGAATATAATATCCATATTCATATTAATCATATAATATATTAATAATATATTAATTCATTAAATAACTAATAATGTTAAATTCTACTTTATATACATTGGAGAATTAAAAAAAACTATTAATTCTACAGTGCATATAAAATTATTATTATTATTATTATTATTATTACTATTAGCATTTGTTATATAAAACTTTATTACTATTACTATTAGCACTTTGTTATATAAAACTAAAAATAGATTTTATGTTTAATTGAACAATGCTTGAAACTTGGTATTATGAGCACTTCCTGAGTCTTTGCCTCGTTAAGATGAATTGCTTGATGTATTCCCAATTGTCCCAATTCCCAAGTCGCTTTGGATAAAAGTATCTGCTAAATGAATACAATTATATTTATATAATAAAATATATTATATTAATATTGTATAAATTAAATCCCTTGAAATGCTAAATATTAATCATGAAATACCTCAAAATTATTAATATTAATCATTAAATACCTAAAAATTTTATATTGTACTATATATATGTGTGCCTATCTATCACACTATCTATCTATCTATCTACTACACATATATAGGATAATAAAACGTATATTCTACAGTGCATATAAATATATATATATATACACATAAATATATATCAGAGAAAAAAAAAACTTAATTCTACAGTGCATAAAAATATTATTTATTATTACTATTAATATATGTTATATTAAACTAAAAATTTATTTTATGAAAAATTCATCATGTATGACATTAGAATTAGAAATTATCATTTTCAATAATAATAATAATAAATATTACATTATTTTGTCTTATTAGTTATTTAATAATATCTTATAATAATAGTTATTATTAAATATGTATTTATTAACTGTATACATTTTAGAATAAAAATACAGAATTAAATTATTTTTTATTAGTTATAAAATGCATGTAAAATTATACTTATGATTAAATGTTGTCATATATATATATATATATATAATATAAAAATAAGATTTATTTGAATTCATAATTCTATAATTTGATATTATTAATTAATTAATTTTGTCTGTGGTGTGTGTGTGTGTGTGTGTGTGTGTGTGTGTGTGTGTGTGTGTGTGTGTGTGCATGTGATGTAGGTCGGCGGTATTAAACCAGGCTGTTTTAAGATCGGTAATACGGGTGGGATGCTGGATAACATCCTGGCATCTAAGCTGTACAGGCCGGGCAGTGTGGCCTACGTCTCCCGCTCTGGTGGAATGTCCAACGAGCTCAATAACATCATCTCACGCACTACAGACGGAGTTTATGAAGGGGTTGCCATCGGAGGAGACAGGTGTGTGTTCAAGTCAATGTCTCTTTAATACTGCATATGGTTTGATGCATTGTAAACAATTTGTGTGCGAGTTTAAACCTGTGGGGTATGTCCTTCCTGCAGGTATCCAGGCTCTGTGTTCATGGATCACGTTTGGAGGTATCAGGACACACCCGGAGTCAAAATGATTGTTGTGCTCGGAGAGGTGAGTGAGCCATTTGTGACGTTTACAGTCACTATAAAATACATTGCACTCATGGGTCTTCTCTTTGCTCATAGATTGGAGGAAATGAAGAGTACAGGATATGCAAAGGCATTAAAGAAGGCAGGATCACCAAACCTGTGGTCTGCTGGTGCATAGGAACCTGCGCCACCCTGTTCTCATCTGAGGTGCACAAGCGGTTGCATTGCTTATAATGTGTCCAAAAGACTTATTTAAGCAACTAATATGAGTTTAACTTATTTCAAATGCTAATAGCTGAATTAATTGATTGTATCCTGCTTTTTGTGTTTAGGTCCAGTTTGGCCACGCTGGAGCTTGTGCTAACCAGGAGTCGGAGACTGCAGTGGCTAAGAACAAAGCTCTGGAAGAGGCAGGAGCCTTTGTGCCCAAGAGCTTCGATGAGCTGGGAGACGTCATCAAGTATGTTGTCTTTGTGTACCTGTGAATAAAACATCTTAACCTGGCCATTAGTAACTACATATTTGTGTATCCTGTAGAACTGTGTATGATAATCTAGTAGCCAAGGGTGTGATTGTGCCTGCTAAAGAGCTTCCTCCACCCACAGTGCCGATGGATTACTCTTGGGCACGAGTGAGTATGAACTACATACGTTTTGAAGACAAATACTCACAAGAGTATTTCTGGTATGTCTGGTGGTTAAGCATCATCTCTTTTGTTGTCTCTCTGAAGGAGTTGGGTCTGATCCGTAAACCGGCGTCCTTCATGACGAGTATCTGTGATGAGAGAGGACAGGAGCTCATTTATGCAGGCATGCCCATTACTGAGGTCTTTAAGTCTGAGATCGGGCTGGGCGGCACCCTCGGCCTGCTCTGGTTCCAGAGGAGGTACGTGTCACTGTTTGTTTAGTAGTAGTAGTAGTAAATGGTAATACTGTACTAATACTGTACTATATATATATATATATATATATATATATATAATCACATTAAAAGTGCAATAACAATTGATGAATTCAAAACTAGTGTATTGCCCACTTTTTCATTTCAAAGTACTACAATAACAAAAAAACAACAACAACAATTTTGCAAACACTTTAAACAAATAAGGACCCAACTCATCACAGCACTACACTTTTAAACATTAGCAGGTTAGAGTGGGTAGAGATTCGTGTGTGTGGGATGCGGGTGAATAAGGGTGTACTCACACTAGGAAGTGTGTGGGATGCGGGTGAATAAGGGTGTACTCACACTAGGAAATTTTAACTGTGCCCGAGCATGTTTGACCCCCAAAGCCCGGTTCGTTTGACTAGTGTGATCACTTCGTGCTGCACTCGGTTGGACGAGGTGGGCCAGAGCGCAGTTCAGTTATATATAGATCACTGTGCAGCATTGTGTGAACATTTCTGAGTGGCAAAAGTGATAGATCTGTAAAGCAATATATTGTAAGAGGGCCGTGTGTTATCGCGTCCAGAACGACATAAAGTAATGAACCACAAAGTTAATAAAACAACGCACCACTGTGCTGAGAGCGAGAGCACAAGAGCCACTTATGAAGTCGTGATTACGAGCACGTTGCATTTTTTTCTTTTCTGTTAAAAAATAACAGTGGACAGTGGTTTGTGAATGTCGATGCTTAGCCTAAATAATTTTATCGGGAGCGTTAATGTGTGCACTGCTGGAGTCTTAGGCCCACCCCAAATGCTCTCATAAGCCAATACACACAACAAAATCCATTACTAATAAAAAAAATTATTTATGAAAAATAACGTGATTAAAATATTTAAACACAGTTAAAGGGATAGTTCACCCAGAAATGAAAATTCTGTCATTAATTAATCACCCTCATGTCATTCCAAACCCATAAGACCTCCATTCATCTTCGGAACACAAATAAAGATATTTTAAATCAAATATCACACCGATCCTCCCATAGACAGAAAGCAAACTAACAAACACTACACCAAGAAACACAGAAAAAAAAACAGATAAATAAAATAATCCACGTGACATCAGGGGTTCAGCCGTAACGTAGAAGACTTATCCGTGTAATGCAGCTGACACAGAACAGCAAACGCTGTTTGAGTTCAGTGGATACTATCCAAAATGGTGCTAGGGAGACACGGAGGAGACGAATTGTTGAATAAAGTCGTTATTTTTTTCTTTTGCGCACAAAAAGTATTCTCTTGGCTTTGTAGTATTACGGTTGAACCACTGGTGTCACATCAATTATTTTACCGATCTCCTTGCTACGTTTCTGGACGTTGATTGTGTAAGGACCCTTGCTGTCTATGGTTGGATCAAAGAGCTCACAGATTCCATCAAAAATACAAGATATTGGGGCAAAAATACTCCTGTATGAGATTTGTCTCGTATGATAAGCGATATCACACAAGTGCTGATTTTGTCCCGAATATCGCAAGTTTAAATGTGATTTTATACAACAGTTCTGTATGTAAGTTATCTTGTTAAAATATTAAATAAAGATATAGATTAAATTATTTAAATATTGTCTGTGTTTGTTCAGTTTTGCCAACAAGCCATGGCAAAATTGTTGAGCGTCTCTGAGCAACACAGAGGTGCTTAGTTTCTGAATGAATCGCATTTTGAACGAATCAGGTGAATCAATGATTCAAAGACCCAATCATTCGTTTGCTTCATTCCTGAATGAATCAGCCATTTGAACAAATCGAATGAATTAATGACTCATAAAGACAGTTACTGCCACCTGCTGGCAGTTTTAGGGTATTATTTCATAAAAAAAAAATAAAGGGGGGGGGTGGATTTAAAGGGATAGTTCACCCAAATAATATAAATTGTCATCATTTACTCAAACCTGAATGACTTGCATTCTTTTATGCAACATAAAAGAAGGTATTTTGAAGACTGTTGGTAACAAAGCTGTTTTGGTTACCAATGACTTCCACTGCATGAATGCAAAAAATCTGAGATGATTCTCAAATTATCTTCTTTTATGTTCCATAGTTTATGTTAGGCTGTTGTACTGTAGCCTAAACGTTTGTGTAATACATTGTATGTTGAATCAAATAAAAATATTTCTTTCTAAAGCTACTATTTGTAATGTCTACTTAATACGTTCTCATTTAACACAAAAATGGCTTTAAATAATCTTTTGGGGGTATTTTCACAGCCAAATGTAACTTGTGATTAATTAATCGACACATGTAATTAATTATATGTAACATTGTAATCGACTGATAGCTCTAATTTTATTATTATTCATATTACTGATTGTAATAATTAAATATAAAGAAATAATTTTAAAAATGCTAATATATAAAGATTTTATTTAATATATGATTTTATAAGTTATGCTGTTATCAAGTATGAGATTGGGGTGGGAGGCACCCTCGACTGCTCGGGCTCCAGAGGATGCCTTTCTCTCTGTGTTTTGAAAAGTGCTGCTGTTTTGTTTTACCTATATTATTCAGTCTTTTATAATTTTCACATAATTCACGTGTTTCAGGCTTCCGCGCTATGCTTGTCAGTTCATCGAGATGTGTCTGATGGTGACGGCGGATCACGGCCCTGCTGTTTCTGGAGCTCATAACACCATAGTGTGTGCGCGTGCTGGCAAAGACCTGATCTCCAGCCTGACCTCAGGACTGCTCACCATCGTACGAAAACTACAGACTTTCCCACAGTTCAGTCTGAGTAGCACCAGAAGAGCAGCGTTTCATCACTGGCTCTGTTTGTGTTTAGGGGGACCGTTTTGGAGGCGCCCTGGATGCAGCTGCTAAGCAGTTCAGCAAGGCGTTCGACAGCGGCATGCTGCCGATGGAGTTTGTCAACAAAATGAAGAAAGATGGCAAACTCATTATGGGCATCGGACACAGGGTGAAATCGGTGAGTACAAAAACACACAAAAATCTAAAGTCTTCAAAAACGTGTTAAATATTGTAATTTCACACTGCTTCTCACACATTGTTCTGCTGGCTTTACTGATGAATTAACTTTTTCAGATCAATAATCCCGACATGCGGGTACAGATCCTCAAAGACTTTGTGAAGCAGCACTTCCCTGCCACTCAGCTGCTGGACTATGCTCTGGAGGTGGAGAAGATCACCACCTCAAAGGTACAAACACTTGCCTGTGTCTTGGATCCCATTCAAATTTCTGAATGCATTGATTCCTATTGAAACGACTATTGATTTCCTCCATGAAAATTCGCCATACAACCGTAAATGTGACTGCAGCTTCAAAAGGAAACTAAGAGAAACAGAACAGTGAGACAGATATGTGTTTGCTAAAAGCAACAGCTATGAATAAATGTCAATGAATACATTTAGATAATCTTAATTTAATGTAGTGAACACTGTTTGTGGCAAGATGAAAATTCAAGTATATGGGCTTTTTTTGGTAACGCTTTAGTGTAGGGCCAATTATCATTATCAACTACTTGCTTAATAGCATGACTATTAACATATTGGCTGTTTATTAGTACTTATAAGAGACATATTCTGCATTATCATATTCTACATCCCTATTCTAAACTCAACAACTACCTTACTAACTATAATTAAGCAGAAGATTAAGTGTTTTTTGATGCAAAAGTTGTAGTTAATGGCGAGAATTGAACATTAAAATATAGTCATCTTTTCTTTTCCTTTTTTTTTTTCTTTTTTTTTATCTGATAAAATGTTTCTCTTTATCAGAAACCAAACCTTATCCTGAATGTTGATGGTTTCATTGGAGTGGCATTTGTGGACCTGCTGAGAAACTGTGGCGGCTTTACTCGGTAGGTAAAACTGAAGAAGAAGATGTGTAAAGGATAGTGTTATTACTTATATTTATTTATTTTAATTAAATATATAATTTATATTAATAAATATCATTGTATTTTTATATTTTGAATCAGTGTTTATTTTTATATTTTATATTATTCTTTTAATTATATATATATATATATCTCTCTCTTAAAACTTAAAATTATTTCAGTTACCTGCCAAGACAATATCTCATGTTTTTTTTCCTGTCTAATATTAATATTTTACTTCATTTCAGTTTTATTTCAATTAATGAAAATTATTTTCTATAGTTAACAACCAAAAACACTGGCAAAGTTGAGTGTTCACGTAAATGGTAGCAAAAATAACACTGATCTCTCAAACACTTGTCTTTCTTTCTGTTGTGCAGCGATGAGGCGGATGAGTTTGTGGAGATTGGAGCACTGAATGGGATCTTTGTGTTGGGACGCAGCATGGGATTCATAGGTGTGTATGTGTGTGAGAGAGAGAGAGAGAGAGAGAGAGAGAGAGAGAGAGATCTATATCTGACGTGTCTGTTATGAAATAATGTTATTTAAACAACCTTCTCTCTTTTTATGCAGGTCATTATCTGGACCAGAAGCGGCTGAAGCAGGGTTTGTACCGCCATCCTTGGGATGATATTTCTTATGTACTTCCAGAACACATGACCATGTAATGACAGAATCCAGATCTCACTGAACCTGTGAGCTATGGAAGCAAGAGAGGTTTTGTGTGTTTGTATATGCACTCCCTAAATGTGAGTGTTTGTGTGTGTTATGTTTTTTTCTTTTCTCCCTGTTTTAGTGTTTGTGATCTTGTGTAAAGTGAGGGTTTACTCTTCTGCTATGAATTGTAATTATAACCTGTCAATAACCTAAATTCCTGTATTGATTGTGTTGCAAAGTCATTTGAAAACTGTGAAAACATCCTAAAACATTCTATATTTCTGTAGTAAACATCTCATGTATATCCAAAACGCATAAATCTGCTTGTCATGTCGGTGTGCTTACAGAAGGGAAATTAGATTAGAAACTAAAAGCCTGGTTGCTGGAAACTTCTCAGTGTCATTTTTCAAATAGCCGTGACTGTAAACTGAACTTTTGAAGAAGCACTTAAAGAATGTAATTTTCAGACTAATCTGACCTGTTAGCTATTTGAGTTGTATCTTGTCAGTAGTGACATCTATAATTGAGACAGTGCAATAATCCACTGCACATAACAGCAAGCAATATAGCTTTGTGTGTTTATAAGTCTTAATCGTCTTAAATGTCAGATCAACTAATTTGCAGGAAAAAAAGAAAGTTGCTATTTTTATCAACTAATACATACAGATCAAACAAGTATTTTGGCCACCGATGTTATTTTGTAAATGTGCAGCGTGCCATACATTTCACAATGTTTACAGTCCATCTGCCAGTCCAGCTTTATGAAGAACAGATGACGAAGTTCAGTGTCTGATATTTGCTTATATTATCTGGTTAAAAATAAAATTCATTATAGAAAGGAAATCTTTTTTATTCAATTCATGCTTAGCTGTGATGACCATTAAACTGGATTCTGGTTTAAAGCAGATTCTGTGCGCGCGCGCGTGAGAATAATTACTCTAAACGTTGGCGATTAAATGGTGTCATTAAAGAATTGCTCACTAGATGGCAGTGTGCTAACGCACAAATGCCGAAGCTCAGGCTTTGGAGAAAGGATCCACAATTTTTCCAGATCTCCGGTGCTCATTGAAATACCAGAAAAACACAATGGAAATTGTACAGGTAAATAATACTGGATGTATTTATTTATAAGTATTACCTATATCTTGTTGAAATGTAACCATGAAACATTAATACAATTACATTTTTTACATTTTTTTCATTATTTTATTATAAAACAATAAAATCATTGATTTTTTTATTTTTTATTTCAGCATGTACTGATACAAAACTGTGATTATAGGTCAATATTAGTTTTGAACATATCTGTAAACGTGATTTTAAATGACCGTTCTTTACTATTCTTTTCTGATTATCTCCACACACAGCATGCTACCAGCGAGGAGACATTTTATTTCAGGTAATTCTTCTGCTTAACTTTCTGATTCCCCTCGTGACCTTTGTATTGGGCTTTACAAGTACGCCTACATATTAGTACCTAAGGTACAAACGTGTAGGCTACCTTTTGAAAATGTACATTTTTTGCATGAGAGTAGCTACTGTAACTTACAGTACTTTTTCAGGAAAAAAGGTAACTTTTCAAATTATGACACTATATAATTATGGCATTCTTAATTTAAGACAGTCTGTGAGTGTACCTTAAATTAAGAATATCATAATTATGTCGTCTTATATTAGACTCATTTCGGGGCTAATGAAATGACTGCTGCAGGTTGTAGAATCTTTCGAGGTGGTGTTGAGCAGGAGAAGGACAGGTAAATGATGGCCGAGGAGATTTCACTATTCACTGAGAGATGTCAGCAGCAATGCCAGCCTGAGTTCAGGAGGATTTCAAAACAGTCACACTCCGTTCAGTGCTGCAACATGAGCACACATATTATGACATAACTTCTGAAAACTTGCCTAACTCTTCTGTTTGATGATAGACCTTTGCCATGGATGTGCCACATTTATTTTTTGAGAAGAATGAAAACGAGTCTGTGAGGAATAAAAGTGCAACTCGTTCAGTTCAGGAGATCGTTCTGTTGTTTAATAACACACTGATTGTTCAGCTGATGATAAAAATAGAAAGATGAAAACTCTATCAAACGGTTTTGAAAGTTTTAAGTTGTGAAAAATTACTAAGGTCTATTAAAAGACTCACTTAGCTGTGACTTGATGTGGAGCAGCAGAAGCAGACCAATTAATGCAAAGTAACTATATCATTATGAACGATAGATATGACAGTTTTATGATGCATTCTTTAATAAACCTTCTGCAGTAAAACCTATCTGCAGTGCTGTTCTATATTCCATACCATTGAGAAATCCAGTACCAGTAAAGGTTTGAGTGATGTGTCATGAAAGGTCAGGAGGGAGAATGTGTTCAAAGCAGAGTGAGACGTGCAATCAGTGCATCTGTCCTTGCATGTCACAGGATCAGGGTACACTGTCCACCTGCAACTATCTAAGGCCACGAACGTGATGAGCACCCTGAGTCTACCCCAGGACAAGCCCAAAATAAGATCAGATGTTGGCCACGGGTAGAGATTATGAACCCTGGGGATTGTATAAAGACACCTAGCATGCTAACTGAGCTGTGTGTGTGTGTGTGTGTGAGAGAGAGAGCAGATTCTGATGTGCTGTGCCTGCAAACCTATTACTTCATGTATATCCAAAAATACATCATAGTTGGAAATGCATCAAACATCTGAAATCAATGTTTAAGTGTTTTTCTTAAAGGCAAGCATTAGAATGACAGATTTATATGCTTTAAAGTCTGTTTAAATAAGGTTTTTATTTATTTCAAACTTTACTGAAAACTCTGATGACATGTCAGTCTGAAATCAAATTTAAAAAGGATAGTTGACCCAAAAATGAAAATTCTGTCATTAATTACTCAGCCTTATGTCATTCCAAACCCAATGTTTCTGGGTCTGGGAACATTTCAGTTGCTTAATAAAAAAAAATCTTAATTTGTGTTCCAAAGATGACCGAAGGTCGATGAACGGAATCCCCTTCAGGTTCTGGTACACATTTCTTTTTGTTTTAAAAACAGAATTTTAACCTTTAATTAAACTTTAAAGTAAACTTAAGAATAACTTTTTAGTAAAATGTTCCCCTTCAGGTTCTGGTACACATTTCTTTTTGTTGTGGAACCTTTAATTATTTTTTAAAGTAAACTTAAGAATAACTTGTTAGTAATATTTTAAGATGATGCAACTTAATTTTTCTAAAAATAATGTATAGATAATAAAGTAAACCCATGTTAAAATATGACTGTTGAAAACTGTTTATTTGTGCATCTCTGTCATCATTGCATTGCATTATGTTTTGCTCCAAAGAAAAAAAAAAAACAGAGTAAGATGATATTTAAATGCTTGGTTTTATGAACACTGCTAAGAAAACTTATTGGGAGATGTAAAGTAACACCTGATATTTATATGCAGTTTTTTAGTCTACTATAATGTTATAAAGATTTGTCAGAATTTTATCATACATTTTGGTCACATAAATATCATCAATTGCAAATTACATATTTGTTTTCTCAGTATGGGCCTCTGAATAAAACAGAAGTGTTTTTTTTCCTCAGTATGAGCTCCATATTCTGCTTTGTCGTACTATATTAGCCATAAAAGCTTGATGTGTCATGATTCACTGAGGTATATTTGTAGTGATAGCCAAAAAAAACATTGTATGGGTCAAAATTATAAATTTTTCTTTTATGCCAAAAATCATTAGGATATTAAGTAAAGATCATGTTCCATAAAGATATTTTGTAAATTTCCTACTGTAAATATATACAAATTTTTGATTAGTAATATGCAATGCTAAGGACTTCATTTGGACAACTTTAAAGGCAATTTTCTCAGTATTTAGATTTTTTTGCACCCTCGGATTCCAGATTTTCAAATAGTTGTATCTCCCCCAAATATTGACACTTAAGACTGGTTTTGTGGTCCAGGGTCACATATGCAAACTTTATATATAAGACTTTGTCTAAATGTTTAATAAACTAGATAAAGTAATAAACTAAATGTAGATTTAACTACTGTATCCTATATCAGGCTTTACAGAGTTAGAGACCTTGCACACTTTGGCTATGGAGAAGAATGATGACTCAAATCATTGAAGACAGGTGTGCCACTTTTCTAACAGATTGAGAGCAATAGAGGGTTTTAGAGTAACCCAAACCATATCAAGATACACAGAATAACTTTTTTGAGCAATGATGCTTGGGCACTTTCCCACTGAGAACGGGTAACAAATTTCTACCTGGATACTTTAGATCAGTCGTGGGCACTTTGTCTCACCTAGTTGGCCATTGACAGCAACGTTAACCAAAGTTGCTCAGCAATGTTGCTTAAAAAGTTGCCACGTGGCGTGTATCATCAGCCTTACATTTTCTTCAGAAAGTGTAAAGATCTATAGTTTCAAACAATTGATATGAAATTATATTTACTTCACACAATCTAAAAATGGTTGAATATGTCGATGCCACTTTAACCACACAGAGAAAAATGCCCAGTTATGATCAGCCATCATATAACTGAATTACTCTGCAGTCTGTGCCAGACAGCATCCTGGGATGCCACATGATATTAATCAAATACAAACATAATATACAGTATTTCTTTTGCAATCTTTGTGCAGTATTATGCCGTTTTGAAGTACAGGACAAATTAGTTATATAGTCTGATTTATCTTGTAACTCAGGAGTTTGCAGAGAACATAACTAGAGTTATAGTTAGAAACGCATTGAGTTACAATGTGATGTGTATATATAGACCTGGATCTTGTTGGACACATTTGCTGTCAGGGTGTGTGTAAGAGGATCTCTTTAAAGAAAATATTCTCACTGCTGGTGTTTTAAGGTGGTGCTCTCAGCTAATCTGTGATCGGCAAGCACTGAAGAAACAGGAAGGAATTGGCTGTTTAGACAGAAAGGGGTGTGGTCCCAGCTGGCAGCCCTGGTTTATGTAAGTGATCAAGAAATCATGTGAGTTTCTTGGAACACCTTCAAGACTTCACACTGAAGGAGCATTTTGAATGTGATACTGTGAGGCTCTTACACATAATGCCAATATAACGTGTAAAATAGTTGCTCTCATCAAAATGTAAGAAGCATTTCAGATCATTTGCAAGACTGAAGAGTTTGACATATTGTGACTGTGGATGATACTGAAAATAATAACAGCAAGTGACATAACCTGAAAGAGAAACAGGACACACCTCACAAAAGAACAAAGCTGTTTATATGAATGTGTTGCAACATTTTTTGAAGACAACCAGATTTTGGGTTGTGTATGGCAAGAAATGTAGCTTTAAAATGAACCTATTACAGAAATCAACTATGCTTTAAATCTTTAACATTTTAATGTTCATTCTTATACCCTTTTGTTTTGCAAGGTTTTTTTTTTTTTAAGGACTGAAGATTAGTGTTGTGTGGTTCTGACAAATCATGACAAAAACAGTGTTAAGAAAATATATTATTGTTTTATTACAAGTCTGGAAAAAGTGCACTCAATAATAATTTGGAGATGATTTTGTTTCCCTTTGGTCAACCTTGTGAATATAATGATCATAAATATAAAAAAGCATCCATCCTCAACACGTTTTACTGCAATCATCTTCCTCTTTCACTCCAAAGATGATATATAAATTATACACACACTCATCAAAATAAATTAGATCTGTCTTGGTTTAAATAAATAGGCTTCTCAATTTGTTTCCAGCTAAAAATTGAGCTGGCATTTACAATCCAAAATCCAACAAACTGGATTAAAAAAGAGGAGCTGTTCTTCTCCAGAACATTTTAACAAAGTTTGTGATTCATGTATGTCCTTGTGTCCGTTTTAACGTTGCTCTTAAGTTGTTCTTCTGAGTGAAGTCTTCTGTTGATGAACACCGGTGCCATAAAGTTTGGTTGCTCGCGTCTCGAAAGCGTTAACCATCTGTTTGACCACCTCATCAAAAAATACTGTCGCTAACTGTGAGTGGAGCAAAGATTTGAACTCAAATGACACCTAGAGGGGGAAAACACAGATATAGGTAAAATTAGCACATATATTAACCAAAAGGGTAGCTTATTTATGTACTGAGTGATTTGAAATAGTGAGCTTTGATGCTAAAGTTCAGGTGAGTTTTTTTTTTTTTTTTTTTTGCCAAGGGATTTGTAATGCTAACATTCATTCATGTTTTAGTCTTCATTCTTTTTAATCAATGGGTCCTTTAATCTCCCAAATCCCTGTCTCCATCCTGTGATGTCTATCGCACCACGTCTAATCTGGTGACATTTAGGTCATACAGTTCCCTCCAGCAAAGGAATAGTTATCATGCCTGTCTTCGTTACTGGCTATTTAAGCAGAACCAGAAAGGCAACTCACATGTGGTATAAATAGCACTAATCTGCTCTAATACCTCTGCTCGCTTTGAACTGGAATTATGGGATTAAACCACCAAAGAGGAAGAACACGAGTAAAAGAAGTGTCAAACTGAAGAACGTAGACTGTAATAGTGTGTGCGGGTCTCTGTATTTGCCAGCTGCACTACTTACAAAGAACTCTACATTGCAGGATTCAGTCTGGCCAGCAGCTCCAGGAGTAAATCGCCACAATGTCTCAAGGTGATTAAAGAGCATCCCGTCTGTACACAGTGCCTGAAACACAAGCACATACTTTAGACAGACGGCCACTGACAGCTTACTAGGCCAATATGTAAACTGATCCTATGATGCAAGGACATGTTGAAGGCTAAGGACAAACATCAAATAAAATTTTTTTTTAGACTCACTCGGACTTGGTGGTTCGGGATGACTGTGACCTCAGAGGTGTAGCGTTCAATGATCGGGGGGAACCCGATTTCAAGCTGAGCTCTCATGTCCCCATTCCGCCCCCTCGTTACCTTTGACTTCTTGCACCAAGGCACAAACTGCTGGTACTGGTCCACACTGGCAACAATGTTGTACATTTGCTCGGGTGAGTAACTAGAGGGAAAATCAACTTGTGTCAACAAGGATATTGCTAAATGAGAATTAACTTGTAGTTAAAGTGAAGATGTTATGGTTTTTATGTAGCAGTGGTGTGTGCGTACCCAATTCTCAGTACTCCATTATCACCCCAATCACAGCGACATAAAAGTTAATAAAAATCCAATAAAGCTCCGGGTGGGCACCATCTGAGAAGATGCTGGAGGAGGAGGTAGGCCTAAGCTTACCCGCCTCGTAGCTAAGATACCACATGAGCTCAAATGTCTAAAAAAAAAAAATGAAAATAGAAACAGAAGTTGTTATTACCTGACAAAAGCAGAATACCTGGATATTACAGTCACAGTCTTGTCATGTGTCTCTAAAGGGCGGCATCACGCAACTTGCGTGTTGACAGATTTGTTCACAACAAACGTAAAAAAGACGATGGGACGCAGTGTTTTTAGAAATTTCCGTGTTGACTCGGTAAAATGACGTACTTTCCAGTAAATAGTAAAGAGCACCGGATCGATACAGGTCAACACGTTTCACCGCTGAATGGCACACGGCCAGAACACCAGCACTGCGTTATTCAAATGATGCACACGCTACAAGTTCCGATCGGGATTTTTTTTTAAAAAAAATAGAATAATTCGAATCTTTTAAAAACAAAATAAATTTACTGGATAAAAGCTTTATGTTATAGTTACGTTCTAGCATCGGGAATATTTGGCAACAGCTCTTTCAGTTTCACTGTCTCGTGACTTCGCAGTGAGTTATTTTACACCAGCACGAGCTGCTTCTGCTTTGTTCAACATTCCTACACTATTCACAACTACCTGCAACACAGTCGCTCTCAGTTCAGCAGGTTTTCACCAGTGCGACCATTTAAAATAAACACTGGAGGCATAAATTCATTTAGGATACAGCTGTTGAACTAAATAGAAACTAAAAGAACCCGGCCATTTTCTGAACTAGTCAGTACGCATCTGGTGGTGTGTTCAGGTGTAACAGCCTAAATAATTTAATTATTTCGACTAATCATTTATTAACGAAAGGGGTGTCTCTCTCTCTCTCTCTCTAGTGTCTTAAAATCCTGTAAAAGCTCCTCTCTCTCTCTCTCTCTCTCTCTCTCTCTCTCTCTCTCTCTCTCTTCTCTCTCTCTCTCTCATATTGATAGATAGCCGTTTTATCAATATCAAGTATCGTTACAGGCTGAGAGATGCGGTTTTACCTGATGGTGCAGTTGGAGTTTCTCCTCATGACATCGCACGACTGTCTTTCTGACATCTCCAGAGCCCGTGCTAAAAGCGAAGTGGCCTTCTTTGCCATTTTTGCTATTGGGAGCTTTTAAAATCACTGGAACTTTGCCGAAAAATCCCTGCACGATGATAACTGTGTCAATGGCCCTAATAAGCGGCGGCTCCGCTGGAACTCACGATAGTGGAGTCGCTTTGCTATTAAGAGCAGAGCTGTAGAGTGACGCTCTGAGGGGAGGAGCTGGGCAGGTGCTCTTGAAGTTATTCACCTTCAGGGGTTTCTCTTTGGCGCGTCATTGACCGTCTGGAACAAGGAGAATTATGCGCTTTGGGGCAGTGGTTCTCATCCTTTTCGATCCAAGGCCCAATGACTTTTTAGGTTTTTTAAGATTTAGTAAATAAGGCTTAAAGATGAGAATTTCTACCCAATATAGAGTTTAGCAGAATTTTTTTTTTTTAATAACGTAACGTATAAGACCCATAGAGGTAGGCCTATGAGACCAAGAAATCACACTTTTAAAATTAGGCTACCTCATATATCCAGGCTTTCCAAGAACATGGTGAGAACCAGTGGCTGAAAGAGTGACTAAACTAAAAATTTTTTCCTACATAGGAGAAGCTGTTTCACTCGAATATATTCCATTTTCAGTTTCATGCCGACTTAAAATCATTTAAGTAAGCCCGAGGCCCCCATGGATGTTTGCTGGGGCCCCTGGTTAAGAACAACTGCTTTAGTGTGCACAAAGAGTTTTCTTTTCTTTTTTCCTTTCTTTAAGGTGAAAAAACTATATACTGTAAAATCCATTTAATAACTTGATTTAATGTGGTGTGTAGCTATCAATTAAAATATTTTATTTGCACCATGTACACACATGTATGTACAAGGACATTATATACTGCATTAAAGGTAATTTATTATTATTATTATTATTATTACAACAAATAAGACAATCACAATTTTCTTGAATATCAAGAAGTTTACTAAGGTTACTCTATCTGAGATGAACAAATTTCAGGTGAAATTTTTTTTTCAGGCTTTCAGGTGTTAAAAGTCAAAATTTGCTATATTTGTTATGTAAAAATAATATTAATAAAGCAATGATCTTCAGAGTCATGAGGTTCAACCATATTGCTTCCTGAAGGTAGGTTTTGACACTATTTTTTAGATTTGTCCTTAAATTATGAAACAAAATGTACCGTTCACTATTTATTAATAATAATCTATTAATAGATTATGCCAAAATACTTCCTACACTCTTTATTTCAATAAGTTCAGCCTTTAAGATTTAAATATCTTTCCTTACATATATACTGTAGTCATCTATTGTGTGAATTGCATCCTATGACTGATTGCTTAACTTAAAAAGATGATTTTCCCTGAACATTATATTAAATTCATTTATTATCTTTGATGTGCATGTGTTGTGTTTACATATATTTTATGGAGAATATTGGCCGTAACCTGTCAAGAACACAGGCAATGGGGTTAAGGAATCCTTTCAAATGCTAAACGTCTGGAGGAGAGCAATTATGTGCCTCTGTCCGAGCCTGACCCAACATGTCATTAACCCATAAAGAGGAACAGGAATGATCCAGATAAGGCAGAGTCAGTAATCACCGCAGTGATTGGCTGCTGGAATTAAGGTGATGCCACAGAGGGGCTTAAATGTTAACTTTTCATTCAGTACAGGACTGCAAAGTGCAACTCATTTCTGTTGTGCAATAACTGGAACATCAGCCATGACGTTGCAAGAACAGTGTTGATGTAGAAAATGTGGGCTCTTGCAGTCAGATCAAAGTCCACAATTTCAGGTGAGTTGGCGCTGCAGTACACATGGCAAACACATACACTCTCAGAAATAAAGGTACAACAGCTGTCACTGGGGCGGTACCTTTTCAAAAGGTACACTTTTGTACCTATTAGGTTCTAATATGTACACTTTAAGTACCAAAATGGACCCTTTAGGTACAAATATGTACCATTTGAAAAGGTACCGCCCCAGTGACAGCTGTTACCTTTATTTCTGAGAGTGTATAGTCATTGATACAATTATATCAGCCTAGTGCTGACAGCAGCAATTGCATTTGATACAGTATAAAGACTTATGTTAGTACTGAATGCTCTATACACCTGATAATTTTAAATATTTGGCTTTGATCAGTCCACAAAGGAGCACACTTGAATACTCTATGTCTAAGACATGCTCAACACTAGTTCTAAATAAAGGTTCTTTATTGGGAGTGATAATTCCATGAAGAATCTTTGACAATCATGGAACCTTCACTATTGTACAAAACGTTCCTTATTGTGGAAATAAGGTTCTTTAGATTACTAAAATAGCCTATTCCTCACACTATGAAAAAAAAAAAAGTTTCTTTTAAGAACTGTTTACTGTAAGGTTCTTTTGGGAACCAAAAAATGGGTTTGCATTGCTGCAAAAATTCTCTTCTGGAACCTTTATTTTTAAGAGTAAAGAACAAACACAGCAGCAAAAATGGTCCAGTTACCGTTTCACGGTGTCAGATATAGTCTTGTTTTCTTACAAGACCAAGACAGTTCACTGTGTTCTGTTGGTTTCTGAAACTAGATACATTATGACTTTTTGATTTCATTCAAACCCAAGCACTAGAAGCACATGCATTGCAATGGCTGATCATTGCATTAAGTGGCTTAAGTTGGTTATGTGACTGTCTCACCAAAATCTCTCATGTTAGACCTAATCCTCTTCAATAGTTCCTGATCAGAGTCCTCAACTTAGACCGGACACCGTCAGAATACGCAAATTACTACGTCAATGTGTGTATGTTATTGCACTCTGTCAATGAACAATTTCTGCTGTCTTCTGGGCACTGTATTGTGAAATAACAGGGCAAAGGAATGGTAACTTACCTTTTCCTAATTATCACATAACTGACTAAGGTTAGGTTAAGCAGATATTTCTTTTTATGTGTATATATAGGCCGTAGATCTATAAATACCAGAATGAAGGTGTAAGGCATTGTTGAACCTGTGATATGCTGGGCATTGCATCAGTGACATTGGCATGTGATCTAGTTCACAGTGACCTTGAATGAAACACTCACAAAATAGAGCAAAATAATGACCTTGCATAGGTTTGGTGTGCTCTGGCCTCACTGTTCTAGTAAACAAATGAAGAAAAATGTGAAACACTGATGGTGTTCTTGTGCGAGAGAGGCAGACGGTCCTTGAGATGAAATTCTGCACAGAGTTCAACACTGAGGAATACAGAAGAACACAGACTAGTAGACGAAACTCATAAAGACTTTATTTTCACTGGTTCTGTGTTGTACAAATCACAGTTAATAGGAGTATGTTAGTGATTCTAGCATAAAGTGCCATTAGAAACACTGCAGTACTAGTTTTAGCCGAAAGCTTAATATGTCAGCATTTTGAAATTGTAAATATCGAGTGTTTCATACCTCAGGGCTTATGAAAAGAATCTTATAGGATGTATAAGCATCATATCTGTGGATCTGTATTGGGTGCAGAAAAGATGAGTTTGCTCATTGCTCGGATGTACTGAGAGCCATCCATGGAGGTGAGTTTGAGGCTGCACATGGGTAGCAGGGCTCTGTTAGTGTAATATCTGAGAAATGGAGTCTGGGCTTCGATTGCCTCCTTATACACCTAACAACAGAGACAAGAACATGCCAAAATGATCATGGTACTGTATATGTGTAGTATAGAATACCTTATATAACAATATTTTCAACATAGATAGATAGTAGATGGATTAATAATAATAATATTAAAAGTCATTTATATATTCTAAGTTTCACACTATAATAACAACATACTTTCCAGTTCTTTACAATTACCCCAAGGGTCTAATTTGATATTTTTTACTTAAAAGTAAAAACAGTATTAAAATCAATTCTAAAAACACAAATCCCTTATTAACAAAAAATAACAAAATATTAATAAATTAAATAACAAAATGAAGAAGACCATAGCATTCATTAAATGTGTTATTAAAGGGAAAGTGTCCTCAAAGGAGTTAAAAAAAAAAAAGATGATGAACATTACTTTAATATATTACTGTAATATTAATATTATTCGTGTTGTTCATTGTTTTGCTAGGCCAATTGTTTGTTTTTAACGGAAGCCTTAAGATTAATTAATACAAATTTAGATTTTTAAATATTAAATTCTAAAATGTGACAAAACCAGTCTTAAGTGTCCATTTTTTGAATGAATAAGCTTTCCATTGATGCATGGAGATACAACTATTTGAATATCTGGAATCTGAGGGTGCAAAAAAAAAAAAAAAAAAAAAAAAAACATTGAGAAAATCGCTTTTAAAGTTGTCCAAATGAAGTCCTTAGCAATGCATATTATTAATCAAAAATGAAGTTTTGATATATTTATGGTAGGAAATTTACAAAATATCTTCATGGAACATGATCTTTACTTGATATCCTAATAATTTTTGGCATAAAAGAAAAATCAATCATTTTGACCCATACAATGTATTTTTGCCTATTGTTACAAACATACCCCAGCGACTTAAGACTGGTTTTGTGCTCCAGGGTCACAAATAATTAAACTCAAATTAATATTTCATACATGTTTATTTGGCATCTGAATCAAGCCCTGACCCCTCTGTTGGGGTTTGACTTTCTGAAACAGATGCTCACTCAGAAGCTGGCAGCTTGTTGTAGCACCTGTATGATGTCCTCGGTGTCCTGAGCTGCGTTCTGGAACACAGCTTGGCAGTGCTGCAGGTACTGATCATACAGGCTGCGTGTGTGCGCGTCAACTTCCAGTGCTTCCTCGCTGGGCTCAGTCCTCTTCAGGTTCATCAGGAAGTCTGTGTTGACTGGTCCACATTCAATCAGGCTCACACTGCAGCATGGGAGAGATGTAATGGACTTAGGATAGTGTAGGGTTACCTGAGCAATTTATCTGAGGATCATTTTGGAACATTTAATCAGCAAAATGGTTCTATTTGCTTATGCAAATGTAGTTGTGCACATATAATACTCACTGGATATTGAAGTGCTGGAGCAGTATAGCCAGGCTCTCACAAGCACCCTCTACTGCAAATTTGCTAGCACAGTAGACCTCATTGAATGGGAGTCCTGAGTTTCAGACAAAGAACATTTATCCATTCATTCATTAAAACACATTTATTTATTCATTCAAATTAGTTTTATTTCTTGTTGCATGCAATCTTAAACTCAAGTATATTAAAACTTACTTTAATATACATATTTCCTGAAAATAAGTGTTTTTATAAACATTTACATTTTTAGTTATTTTACACCTATTTTGTTGTTGTGTTTCATATGCAAATTTAACTTTTTTTTTTAAGCTGGATAATGACATTAACTCTAACATTGACACTTCTCAAACTAAATAGAATCAACACTGATCAGAAATTAAGCTAAATGACACCATTGCCTTATGTAGAGCTGCTTAAAATCTGACATTGATTTTGTTTTATAACTGATGAATTCTACAACATCAATGCTTTTATTTTCCTTTTTATTACTGTGAAGCTGATTTGTCAGTCTGTGTTGTATAGAGCGCTAAATAAATAAATGTGGCTCCTTGTTCTTTAGAAATGAAACGACAATATCATTGTGGAATAAAATAGGCAAAATGGTTCTATTTGCTTATGCAAATCTCGTTGTCCATATATAATATTCACTGGATATTGAAACGCATCTTGTCTTTTCATTTCCAATAAACATTGCCACATTTATTCATATAACGCTTTATACAACACAGATTGACAAATACTGATTAAGAAAATTATTTGGAATGATTTGCTGTGCTTCGTTGCATGTTTTTGAAAAATCTCACTTTCTCTCTGTCTTTGAGTCTCTCCCTCCACCCCCACTAACCCTGAAGTCCTCCCATGCTGCCGGTCACAAGGATTCGTCCATGTCTCTTTCTCTTCATGTCTGGAAGGAAGGTCTGTATGGTGCGGAGGGTGCCCAGCAGATTGACGTCCAGGACTGCATGTATAGTGTCCAGTGAGTGGGCTTCTAAAGGACCCATTAGACCTACACCTGCATTACATACTAACACAAAGATGTTGGGGAGGGTATTAATGAAATAATTGATCCCTTTGGTAAAAACAAGGGTTTATATACAGTAAATATTTTATATTTTAGCAGTTATTTTCAAGGACGTATGTACATTTGGGCTTTAAACCGTGCATTTAAACAATTTTTTCCCTTTGGAAGGCCAGAATGTCTTCCTTTCTCTTACCTAGTATGTCAATTCTGCCCTCTGTAATGTTTCTCTTAGCGTCAAGTATAGACTTCTGGTCTGTCACATCCATCTGTAGTATGGCCATAGTGTCTTTATGCAGTCCTCTCACACTCTCCATCAGCCGCTGCTTCTTGTCCAGGTTCCGCATGGTAGCGTAGACTAAACATTAATAATCATTCATACAGTGATTATAACAATATACAAGGTAGAATTTTCACTAATGTTAACTGTATTTTTCAGACATACATGAAAATAAACTCTTAGTAAATTAAAAAAAACCATACAAATGCATTGTTTTATGTCGCATCATTTACCTTTGTAGGCTTTTGACGGATTTGATGCGAGATGCACAGCCAGGCTGAGTCCAATCCCTGAAGAACATCCAGTAATGAGAACAACTTTCTGCTCCATTTGTGCAATAAAACACAAACAGTCCACAACACAAACGAGACGAGCGCTGCAGTGGTGCTCTGAGGTTGAAGTTATGTGGTCCGTCTAACTGCTGTGTCTCTGATTCAAGTGTTTAAGCTTTCTCTGCTATCACAAGGCCAGCTTGGTGCAAACATTCTGATTTCACACTCATTTTTCTTTTTTCTTTTTTTTTCACTCAGCAGGTGCAACTTCAAACTGACACACATTACATGTCAGCAGCTGTGCTGAATATTAAACTGAAGAAATGTTTACGAAATTATTTAAAATGACAAATTTATAATGGGGCAATTTATAATTTGATTTGGGAAGTAAATAATATGGATTTTTTAATAATATTTTCATCAGTGCTGTGAAAAAATCGGAAGCTCTTTTGATGCCATAAAAGCATGGTGTCAGCTTCATTAAAAACATTCCTTTTTAAATAATAAGTGAGTGGAAACTCACTGTCGGGGGCAACATCTATAGAACTTATCCCTTTTCCTATTCTGCTTGGAAAATGTTTTGATAATAGTTAATCAATATTTTACAAAAGCAAGTTAATGTCACAAGGTGTTGACCTTCAATCTTTTAAAGTATTTCAAGACTTCTTTGGTGAGTCTGACAAAACTGAACATCTGTGTTGTCACCCTTCACTCCTAAAAATAAAGGT